>NC_141609.1:31317521-31620021 GCF_047967505.1 Dipteris shenzhenensis | reverse complement strand
TTTTTAGTAGAACGCTTAAATATAATCGGATCAGGTTAATGAATGGGTGAAGCTGCTGGCTAGCTGTACTGCAGTCCATTGCTTTATAGCACATCCAGTTATAGGCTAGCTATGGGAACTAAACAGATACTCTTGATTTTAACGGGGTTTTTGAGACAGGATCAGTTTAGCTTTCTTCTCCTTGATGTATACATAGCTATTTGAAACAGGACAGACTCATGTCTGATGTGCCTCTGCTTGGCTATAGATCAACAACCATCAAAGGTTATATGGCTGTTTGCATCAGGTCCTGCTATGGAAGTGATCTGCATTTGTGGCTGATCCCTCTCTAATCTTGAGCCACTCTTACCTATATTCTGCACTTCAATTGGGCTTACCACTTAGAAATAGAAACCTAAGTGCTTGAACCTCTGACGCAGCAAACACTTATAGTCACACTCACAAACTGAAACCAGAGAGGAAAAAGAGAACTCAGTCTCTTTTCATCAACAGATGTGGGAAAAACTGCTCACAAAAGAGCACTTCCAGCCAAAGGTGTTGGGCAAAACAACAATCAGAGATGATTGCAATACTGAGACGTCAGAGACAGCAAAGCTGTACACACTCCTCAGTCCTTGCTGCGTGCTGGAAACGCTTCAGTGTTGCTGTGTGCCAGGAATGGGTGCCTATTTATAGGAAATGAGGAGGGCTGAACCCTGCAAGAAATCGCTGACTTCGGGTTTTGCAGACACATACAGCAGTCCACCTGACCCGATTGGAGTTCACCTACTGCCAGGCCTATAAATAGGCCCTGCAGTGCAATCTTCATGCTGCCCTACTGCCACGCAGACCTGCTGGCATCGACCAACTGTCCTCAGTACTCAGCTTCAGCCGCCCTCCATTGGTGTCACCACTTCCTTGCAGTCCTCCATCTGGAAAAACTTCAGACTTCTCACAGCAACACTTCTCTTGGGAGATAAAGATATGTGCTCTCTTTGTCTGACTTCTATCCCGGTGAAGTAGTGGATCCTCATTTCGAACTCCTCCATCAATACTCTGGCACAATATTCTCAGGGCTTGTTTCAGGCTATACATAGTTTTCTTCAGTCTGCACACCTGTATACCCGTTCCTGGAACATGAAATCCCTCCGGCTGACACAGACTGTTTGGCTGTGGCTGGAGTTCACCTACTGTCCGGGCATCCACACGCCCGTGGCCATGCTAGCTAGTGCCAGCGCAGGCAGCCAGGTCAACGCCCACGCAGGCGTCTGCACAGCTATTCAGGCAGCCCTGAGCAATCAGCAATCAGCACACAGTCAACGGACAGCCAACGCCACGTCATTGCATGTCAGAAAATGCAGATTTGACTTTTTGGTTAAAAGTCAACGCGTTATTTGCCAACGTTGACTTTTTGCCCGACCTGGTCAGCGTTCGGTGTTGACCAGACAACGAAGGTCAAAGGTCGGCGTTGACCAAGTTGGCCAGGCTGATCTATTAGCCTATAAAATGGCAGCCTTTGGCCCTCATTCTTCATCCACTCCTCAAGCCTTCAAGCCTTCAGAGCAACAGAGTCAGGCCTCCCGCAGCAGACCAGCAGGGTAGCCTCAGCCTCTTCAGGGATCCAATGAGGACTCACCTCCTCTAGGTAGTCTAGTCTTCCAGTTTTGCAGCGAGGGTTTCAGCCCCTTCCTACACTTGTATTCAGCCCTTAGGGCATTCATTATTCAGTTGTATCTATTTTCCTCTTCGGAGGTCCACCACATTCTCTCCCTCTGATTTTCTCACTCAATCACTTTGTGTATTGAGTGCATCATCTTGCAGTTGCAGTTAGTAATGAGCAGCAGTTGCAGTTAGTATTGAGTAGGAGGATAGTCTATCTCCCGCTACATTGGTATTAGAGCTTCAGATTCTTTCCTGAGACAGAGGGTTATCCTCAATTTTTTTTCACTACCCCGGACTAGTGGTAGTACCATATTCCGTTAGCCGCTCCCTCCATTACTTCATCGCATCGGGCCGCCTCCTGTCTTCACCCGTAGGTCTTTACACCTTCCGGCGTGAGGGGAAAGTTCGTTTCCAGAAGTCAGGAAGTTCAGTTCAGACAGGGACAGCCCCATCGTTTATGGTCCAGACAAGATCAACCTACTGACCAGGCCGGGGGGTTTGCCAGCCCATTTGCTGGCCTCTGCTCCCCCGCCTTGCCATGTGGCCCTGCGCCACTGTTTGCCTCCATGTGAGGCCTGTTCCAGCCTGCTGTGCTGGCCCGCCATGTGATTCTAGCAGGCGCCTATGTGCCCTGCATGTCTCGCCTCCTGCCAGGTTACTTTCCAGGCCCCAAAGCGCTGCTGTTCCTGCTGATGTTACTACGCCTTGTCCAGGGCTTGCTGCAGGTCGAGATCCTGCCCTCAACCCTTGCCATCCGGATCGCCTATTACGTGACTGCATCCTGCCATTAAGGCGCCTTGAGCTGCCTCTGCCAGGCCCTTCACTGGCACCTGGGTACCATGCTTTTGTGCTTAGGTTCGCCCCCCCATGCTCTCCTGATATGGGGGCTTACAGATGGGGAGGTGACCATTCCAACACATTCTTCATCCACTCAGGCCTTCAAGCCTTTAGAGCAGCAAAGTCAGGCCTCCCCGCAGCAGACCAGAAGGGTAGCCTCAGCCTCTTCAGGGAGGACTCACCTCCTCTAGGTAGTCTAGTCTTCCAGTTTTGCAGTGAGGGTTTTAGTCCCTTCATACAGTTGTATTCAGCCCTTTGGGCATTCATTGTTTAGTTGTATCTACTACATTCTCTCCCTCTGATTCTCTCACTCACAACCACAGCATCACTTTGTGTATTGAGTGCATCATTTTGCAGTTGCAGTTAGTATTGAGCAGGAGAGAGTGAGGATAGTCTATCTCTCGCTACACCTACTGCCTAGCCTTAAATAGGCCCTGGTAGTGCAATCTTCTTGCTGTCCTGCTGCCCTGCTGCCACGCAGACCTGCTGCAAGTCCGTTGCAAACACAGACTGGGTTTTGCAGATGCAAACTGTTCTGTCGACCCCACCTGACCCGACTTGCTGTACTTGTAGTTCACCAACTTGCCAGGCCTTAAATAGGCCCTGGCAGTGCAGTCTTCTTGCTGCCCTGCTGCCATGGAGACCTGCTGCAAGTCCATTGCAGCCCTGCAATAACTATTGCTGATGTAGATAGTCCTCTGAACAGGTCTAGACTGCTGTGCAAATCCTTGCTTCAGGTAACCCTACCTTGCTTAGTCTCTTGACCCTTGTCCTCCTCATATGGAGGGCCGAGGCTCATAGGTGGTGCAGTGACTTTCTAACACCCCCTCTCAATGACTCAACTGTGGGCCAATACCCATAGGAGGGCCGAGGCTCATAGGTGGTGCAGTGACTTTAACACCCCCCTCTCAATGACTCAACTGTGGGCCCTGGTAGTGCAATCTTCTTGCTGTCCTGCTGCCCTGCTGCCACGCAGACCTGCTGCAAGTCCGTCGCAAACAGAGACTGGGTTTTGCAGATGCAAACTGTTCTGTCGACCCCACCTGACCCGACTTGCTGTACTTGTAGTGCACCAACTTGCCAGGCCTTAAATAGGCCCTGGCAGTGCAGTCTTCTTGCTGCCCTGCTGCCATGGAGACCTGCTGCAAGTCCATTGCAGCCCTGCAATAACTATTGCTGATGTAGATAGTCCTCTGAACAGGTCTAGACTGCTGTGCAAATCCTTGCTTCAGGTAACCCTACCTTGCTTAGTCTCTTGACCCCTGTCCTCCTCATATGGAGGGCCAAGGCTCATAGGTGGTGCAGTGACTTTCTAACACCCCCTCTCAATGACTCAACTGTGGGTATTGGGGCCAATATCCATGCGTCGAATGAGGTGCTCCAGTTGGTCTCTTGGAAGATCCTTTGTGAACACATTTGAGATGTGGTCGAAGGTCAAACAGTATGTTAATTCCATGATCTCGTTGATGATGAGCTCTAGGGTAAAATGGTAATGGACCTCAATGTGCTTCGTCTGTGCATGCTACACTGGGTTCTTGGCAATGCCTATGCAACTTTGATTGTCGCACATGATCACCGTTTGCATTCTCTTGAAGAGCATCCATATCCTTCAAACCCATTTGAGCCAAATCTTGTCTGCCATTGATTTTCTTCAAATACCATCGTGGAAGTTGCTTCTTGTTTGGTAGAGTCTTCTTTGGTGGTTCTGGTGCTTCTAACTCCTCTGACCGTACCTCCTTCTCCTTCTGCTTGGTAGCCAATCTGGGTGTTAGTGGGGGTGTCTCTAGAGCTTTATGTGATACCACCTCTGGTTGGGGCTCCATCTCCTCAAAGACAACATTGTGGCTTATGACGATCTGCTTCTTGTCTGGGTTGAAGGGTCCATAGACTTTTGAATCCTTGCTATGCCTAACAAATTCACTCTTCGTGCTCTTGGAATCTAGCTTCTTTCTTTCATCCTTATGCATTAGAATCAAAAACCTTCAAAGCGTGAAATGACAGGCTTCTTACCATAGTAAGCTTCATGAGGGGTCTTATTTGCAATTGCCTTGGTCTTCGTCTTGTGTAGGATGTGTACGGTTGCATGACCACCTCTTACCATAGTAAAGCTTCATGAGGGGTCTTATTTGCAATTCTTGGTCTTCGTCTTGTGTAGGATGTGTACGGTTGCATGACCACCTCACCCCGGTAAGAACCTTTTGATGGCTCTCCCCCTCATCATTGTCAACCCTATTTTCACAGTTGCACGGTTCTTTATGTCCGCAACCCCGTTGTCCTAGGATGTGCGGGCTGGAGTCAGCTGCCCCTTGATCCCATTCTTCTTATAGAAACATCGAAAGATTCTGAAGCAAATTCTGCCCCTCTATCAATGCGGAATCTCTTTACACTTTCCCTGACTCCTTCTCTACCTTGGCTCTCCACTTGAATGAACTTGTCAAAAGCTTGTGACTTCTTAGCTAGGTAGAAACCAAATCATGCGGCTACAATGATCAATGAAAGTCAAAAAATAGTGAGAACATGCGAATGACTGAGTTTCATTGGTCCACATATCTTGGAGTGAACGAACTCTAGCGGACCTTTGGCCCTTGATGCGGCCTTCCTTTGGAATGGTTCTCGGTGTTGCTTTCTCTCCAAGCAAGCCTTGCTTCTTCTTGTATGCATCATCCGGCGTGTCGCCCTTGGGTTTTTCATTGGCCTTACCCTTACTGGTGTTACTGTTGTCTTTTGCTTTTGCCAGAAATGCTTTGCCGTTGTTGCTCTCGTATATTCTCTCCCGAGCTTCCCTGCTTCAAGAAAGGACCCAGCTCTTTGAATGTAAGCGGCCTGGTTCTCTCTCCAGTCACGCTAGTAACGAAGCTTTTGAAACTTCTTGGAAGCATCCGAAGAACCAGTTGTGTGATTTATCTTGAGTCCACTTTGTTGCTAATTGCTGCTAGCGGATCTATCACAACCTTCACCTTCTTGAGATGGTCATGTACGTGATCTTCCTCCATCTTCATTGTGAATAACTTATATTGGAGGGGTAGGGTCCTAGACGTGTTGTTCATATGGTACAAGTATGTTAGGATGGTCCATGCCTCACTAGACATATCAGCATTCTAGATGTGTGAAATGATAGACCCTGTTGTCATCCTTATGATCATTGAAAGGGCTTGGGCGTCTTTGTCCTCCCGCTCTTCAACCTCGTTTGGATTTACAGCCACAATGACCTTTCGTGAAGAATTTTTGGTGTCCTCGGTTATCTTCTAGAGCTTCCTAGCCACGGTGGCTCTGGATCTTGACCTTCCAGATGTCATAGTTTGACACATCAAGCTTCCCCGCCTCTTCGAAGTTTGGAATGGGAGTGGGAGTGGTCGTAGCTTCTGAAATTACATAAAACAAAGAGTAGGTTTTGTTGTAGCAACCAAACAAATGACTCACATCTTTCTTGAATCTGGGTCACCTTCAATCTTGGAGGGACTCCTTCCTCATTGATGGATCTGATATGTTAAAAATAGAGGCCTAATTGCTAGAACCTCTAACGCAGTGGGTAGATCTAGGAAACTCTTCCCAAACACGTATAGATGCTCTCACAAACTGAAACCTCACTCAAAAAGAAAAGAAAGAAAGTTTATTAAAGTCTTCGGAAGACTGAGGGATCTATGAGACTGTGAGAAACCTGATACAAACAAACTATGAGGGTGAAGCTACTAAACGAGCATCCACACCAATTTGTGCTAAGTACTACATAGTCATGTCAGAGTGATCAACTACACATCAGTTTTATCATCAGCATCATCATCGTCGTCATCATCGTCATCCTCATAATCATCATCATCCTCATAATCATCATGATGAGGTCATCGAGGTGGATGAGACAGCGGAAGAGTGTTGTCGGTTGCTTGCGAGCGTGGTCTTGTGTCGTCTCCTGGTCATAGCTTTGCGCCTAACAAGGACTATAGTGACCCCTGTCGGTTGAGCCCGACTTTGAACAACAGAGAGGGGATATTTCCAAGTGTAATATGTGCATCAATCCTTTGTCTGAGCTGTCGTGTCGCTGGCTTTGGATCGCGATCATGTCGAGGCCTCGTAGTATGGGGGTCCACATGCTCTGGCTGGAGGAACTTTGTGATCGAGCTCTGAGAAGGGTCTACCAAGAGGAGGTCTACTCTTTTCTCTGGGATCAAAGTAGACGCTCGCAGTGCCGAACTGCCTCATGGATGAAAGCCACCAAGCATCTCTGGTTTGGATAGGAGAGAAATCGAGACAACACCCCAGAACTGTCCATGAAGAGGCAGTAGAAGCATCCTCGGGTCTCATAGTAAATTGGGCCCCTGAAAATGAAATGCTCCTCCGACTCGACCTCCTTAATGTCACATAATGTGCATATGCGCCTCTCCCGAGGTAGACCCTCTACCCTACCACTCTCAATGTGCAGTCTATGTGAAGAGACTCGAAACTGCCCAATAGAGATCCTCAGTGAGTGGGGTAAGTGGATTTGTGTATATCCTGGTGGGTCAATGAAACCCTCCTCTGTGATATGTAAACAATGATCCCTGTAGAAGCTGAGCTTCATTGGAAGCTCGCTCGGTCCCAACCAGGTCCGGAATGTGTGTAGTTGTAAAAGATCCTCGCAGATGACTTGGTTGACCTCGTGTGACAAGGAGAGAACGGCACGTCAATGCGGGAAATATGGCAGCCCTTGTTGGGGGCCGGATCGTTAAGATATAGAGTGGGCTCATATGAAGTGGCTACACGTTCTCATGCTATTGCAGATGACCCACAGCAAGCCGTTCGTCCCTCACCAGATAATTCAGGCTGAATTTGGGTCATCCCCACTACAGCTGGATGCAGTCTTTCAAGTTATCAGCTACCTATACCAGGTCAAGGGGTACAAGGATTGCACTTCTGGGCGCAGTAGATTACCATGGCTAGCATTGTCCTCTTCTATGGCACTATCAGCAGCAGGTGACTAGAGATGCTGCTATGCACGCACAGAGAGATGGTTTGGGCAACTAGGGCTCCAAATGGATAGACTCCCTCCCTTACAGTATACCGCTGGACGGACCAAGGAGTCAAACAGCAATCCCTTGGTCCGCAGATCCTGAAAGTGTGAGCGGAAGCACTGCCTCTCTAATCTGGCCAATGAAGTGTATCCCCTGCTCAGGCAGGCCTGCATCGCGGGTCTCATAGTGAAGATAGGTCCAGAGAAGATAACCCCAAGGTATGTATATGACGAAAGAATCTCAACAGGCAACCCGTCTGGGAACTGTTCCCGGTGCATAATGGCTCAAGATGTATTGAAGATCATGAGAATATACAGCAGAGAGAAGAGAAAGAGAACTCAGTCTTTATCTGCAGTACCAGCTAAGGTGCTTGGCCAAACAGCAATCAGAGATGATTGCAATGCTGAGATCTCAGAGATAGCAAAGGTCTACACACTCCTCTGTCCACACTGCAAGGCTTCAGCGTTGCTGTGTGGGTGTGCCAGTAATGGGCGCCTATTTATAGGCAGGCAATAAGGAGGGCTGAACCCTGCAAGAAATGGATGGTTCAGTCTGCAAAATACCCTACCGGGTTTTGCAGACACGGACTGCAGTCTGCTGATCCCAACTAACCCGACTTGCTGTGGCAGAGTTCACCTACTGCCGGGCCTACAAATAGGCCCTGGCAGTGAGGTCTTCTTGCTGTCCTGCTGCCTTGCTGCCATCACAGCCCTGCAGTACCTATTACTGATGCAGACAGTCGCATGAACAGGTCCAGACTGCTGCGCAAATCCCTGCTCGAGGTAACCCTACCTTCCCTACTCTCCTGACCCGTGTCCTCCTTATATGGGGGCTCACAGGTGGGTCAATGACTTTTATACCATTACCTTCATCTTTCCATGAGCCCCATAATCTTGTCGAGTCCAAGATTATTCGAAGGGACCGATTCTCCAATCCAGAATTAGAAAATGTGGATGATCTTGAAGAACAATGCCTATGGGTCCTTGCCATATGTGAAGATTGCTGTAGCAGTTGCAAGAGAGGAATATCTTTAGGGGCAGCAGGTACTAGAAGGAGGAAATGGAAGAGAAGGGAAATCATAGAATAGAGGTAGTGTCACAGGGACATGATGGCGAATTGATTAAACTAATTGCCATTGAGTTTGGCCTAGGGGTGCCGGGCTAGGGGCATCAATTAATGTCCAAAGGGTACCTATGATTAAATGTGCAACAAGTGCAATTCTTGGTGCTATTAGCTTGGTTCCATTCACTAGGGTCATGTCTTAAAAAGTGACCCACTAGAGGTTCTATTCACCACTAGAGGTTCTATTCACTAGGGTCATGTCTTAAAAGTGATCCCCTAGAGCCATTAAATTCCCACGTCCACTTTGCCATGTGTCCTGAGTGTGTGCATGCTTGGGCTGTATGCTTGACTTGTGGTGCCTATGTGTCTCATCTGGAAGCACTTGGAGCCCTACCCTATCCTATCCTGCTGTTCTGGGTCTTCATCGCTACCAGGGAGTCTTCTTGGAGTGCGTGCAGATTTGTGGAGCTCTCCCGTTGCTCGCTGAAGGTGTTTTTGATGATTTCTCTGTGACAGATCTTCTCCTGCTGGTGTTTCCTGCTGCTGGCATGCTCCCTAGGCCTGGGCGTCTCCATTCTGGGCCTTTTCTGATGCTTTTCTGGACGTTCTTCACGACAGATTGCCTCCTTTTCACTGTTTGAGGCCATAATCCTGGTTGCCTATCTCCTGGCTCCTGTCTGGTGCTGTGCACACTGAAATCAGAGATTGCTATGGGCTGAAATCCTCAGTTGGGTGGGTGGCTTCATGGCGGTTTGGTTGCTGATTGCTGGTTGACTCTTCTCGCGACTCTTTCTGGTGCTGGAAGGCAATCAGGGACAGCCTCCTTCTGCCAGAGTCTGTTAACTGCTGGTCGACCATCTTTTGGGGCTGTTTCAAGCTGAACAGGCTCCATTTGCTGGCCGTACTCTTATCTTCTTCTTTTGTGTGTACATCTACTACGCTTGCTGAGCTTTGGAAGTTTGCTTGTCCTGCCATTAGCCCGGAAGAGGATTGGGGCACGGGTTGTGCTACTCTCTTCCTAGGGGAGCAGTGGCAAGCCTTGGACTCAGTGATGGCCTTGAATTTGCTTGGCTATTGAAGGGAACCAAGAGGATATTACTAGGTGTTGGTCACTTGCACAGCCACTGCTGGCATTGTACTGGGTTGCACCTGCGGGTGAGTTCAGGAAGGGAGTCCCTTCTAATTGAATTAACCAGTGAATAAATAAATACTGTAAGGGGCGCCAAGTGTTGGGGCAACAGGTGTCACTGTGTATGCTTATTGAGCAGGGGCATTCTAGCCTCCCTTGTTTCTGTGATTCAGTGATGCTATGCTGTGGAATTGTAGGCTATTGTATTTGGCAATGGCAATGGAACTGGTGGTCGTATTTTTGGTGTTGTGAGAAAGTAAAGTAAGATATACTGCCCTTTGTCAGTCAAAGGCCGGTTACAAGTAGTGCACAGTTTGAAGAAGTAGAACTTAAGTAGACGACACACAGAAAAAGTACAATGCTTGGATGTGAATCTTTATATAGTCCTTGTTGTCCCTTTTTGAGATGTAATGCCCCCCCCCGCCCCCCCCCCCCCCCCCCCCTCTAATTCCAATCAACTTGGCTGATATTTGACCTATATTAGAAACATTCCAACTAATTCCAATCAACTTGGCTGATATTTGACCTTTATTAGAACCATTCCTGCGGTAGTTGTACCAACAAGATCTCGTCCTATATCTCTATGCAAGTTTTAGAGTGGCATCTGTAGCGTCGATTGTCTTGGGTGTGTCACTTGTACCAAGACAAAGGAGGGAGAATGTTCGTAAAAGCAGTTGGTTGGCATTTGGACAATTGCTGCAAGTTGATTGAGAAAGTAAATTTGGCTGTACATTTGATTCTCAGGAGACGCCCATTGTTTCTCTTGGCAAGAATCCTCGTACAGATGTTCTTTTAAAAGCAGAAGAGGAGGTACTTCAAGCAGGTGGCACGATTGTGCGATTAGCGGGACTTTACATATCCTTTGATGACTCAGCAAATGGTGCCAGAAACTAGAAAGGTTAAAGAGATTTTTTGTTTGTTTTTGCTGAACTTCAACGTCCATTGTCTACTTAACTCAAGCTGTACACATTGGATCGCGGACCTCATGTGTACTGGGTTAAGAAAGGCATTGTTGATGCTAGACCGGACCACATACTGAATCTCATCCATTATGAGGTTTGAACCCAGGCTCGTGAGACTATGTACTGTGGAAGTTTGAGAGAAGCACGCTTTTGTTATTTTATTCCATCTTAATGATCTGAGCCTACAGGATGCAGCTTCTCTGTGTGTGACTATTTTGAGGAAGGGCTTTCGCAAGCAGGTTTTCATGGGCTGTGATAATCATCCCCTATCCAGGTATGGAAGAACTAGATGGACACTATAGAACATCACATACAAGGATAACATTTTGAATTCACATATATGGTGGCACAATCCTAAACAGGTTCTATTTACAAAACTAAAGGCATTTAAATATTTGGAATTTTTTTGTAGGCAAGAAATCATAGACATTGTTACCAAGAGTGGGAAGCTGAAGGACAAGTTTGAATCCTTCACTGGTAAAGCTCTTTTTTGCTTCAATTTTACTAGATAAAGATATCTAATACTGAGATGAGGGTCATTATGAGGCGCACGGTCCATGCATGGAGTACATCTATTTTCTTTTGATTGTTTACGTGCCAAGTGTTTCGATCCCTGCACATAGGCATTCAGTTGTCAATGCTGCAGAGGTTGTGGAGGACAATTGATGACTTTCGTAGAGTGTTCTTCCAATTGGTGTTCATGAGTTGGCAGACATTTCATGATAGGTACTGATGGCCCTCTCGGAAAAAGGATGAACTGCGACAAGACACGCAGTCAAACTGGATGGCAACCAAAATTCAAAAGTTTTGCTGAGTTCTTTAGTGTTGCAACCTAGAGGCTCAAGAGTTTTGTAAGATTATCCTTCCTTCTGGTGCAGTCGCTGTGTCAGGGAAGAACTCTTCAAGTCAACCTTGTGGGATACAAGCTCCCTCATTATAGAACAAGTTAGCTCCTTGATTATGACAATAGGAATATTAGTATTCTCATTTTTTGTTGTTCTTATTCCTAATGTCCTATTTGTTGGAGTTTTCAGCGGGTGTCTTGAAAGCAACAGGCATTTACAAGAAATTGCCTTTTTTTGTAGCATATTCATAATAACTTAGGGTCTGTATTATGTATGCATGTATTTTCCCACTTACACATGATTGTTGAGCAGAACTTGGATAGAAGGGGAGGTATTTTGAAGCTTTGTCATTGTTTTCTTTTCTAAATGTACACGTCTGTCTGTCTCGTTCTTGGTTTCTTGCTTCCCTGTGGACTCTCACCTATTTTACATGGCTGGGAAAATATAGTTCAGTCATTTTCTTCATCTTTCAAGATTTATATATTTTTTCGTTGGGTGAGAGATGAGCTTTGAATTCTTCTTCAAATATGGAGTATTTATTTTTCCTTCTCTTGTCTCTTGTCGCTTGAAGTGCAATTTTCAGATCAGCGACAAACATCTGATCTTTAGTATGCTAACTTCCTCTCAACTGTTTGTATTCCTTGGTATTACTGTTTGAAAAACACTTTTTTTGAAAACACACACAGACACGTGTACACACATGCAACACCCACCCCTTCTCCTTGAAGAGGCCAGTTCACAAAACCTAACTGAGCTAAATCACTTTCTTGGGTGGTAATTTAAAAGCATCAAGAAAAATCAAAGGTGAGATGAATACAAATTTAAAGATGATGGATATTCATTTTCTCATCCCACTCCTAACGGCCAAGTCTTAGTGTGGGAGATCACAATGTTTTCTAATTTTGATTAGGAACATCTCTTTTTTTTGTTTTTTTAAGGAGATAGGTATCAGCCTTTGTTTGTTTGGTAGACTCTTGAACATGTCATTTGGCCCCTTTTTATATATGGGATCCCTTTCTTGGACTCTTGTTGCTAAGTAAGTAGCTTCAAGTCCTCATGTATTATCAAAAATATATTTTATATTAAGTGATTTCATATGGTTTATATTTTAGAGGCAAGGAGTTTTACATAGTATACGCTTTTTGTCAAATCTTTGGTTTGAAGAGCATTGTCTTAACTTGTTGACTCATTATTTGGTGTAATGGCAGTTAGCTTTATTCATTGCATACTAAAAGATGGATTTGTATAACTTAACAAAATCACCTTGGCCATGGTATGTCACTTACTTGCACTTCACTTTTTTTTTCTCATACAAGAATTCCTGGTGCAATCTTTTTTGCATGAGCTTAGTATAGGGGTGTTAGCATGGCTTGTTGCCCAATTGGATAGTTAGCGTCGTCCATTTTGATACCTACATTAGTGCAAAGCAAAGAACACAAGGCTATCAATGGACCAAGAAAGGTAATATTTTCCATTGGGCTCTCATAACTTGATTAGATATCTAGACATCCATGGGGATCAAGTGTCTACATAATAAGTAAATCTAGGTGAAAGCATGCTTGCTTTGCATGGGTTGAGGGAGTCTTCCAAATGTCCTTGCAATTAAATGGCATGTCACTACAAGTCACTTGGGCTTCATACAACAATCTCCACCATCATTGACTTGATTGTTTATAGAGCGGAGCGGAATCCTCCGTATGTCATGTCCCCTTGGTTGGTGCATAGTCGGTGATGGGACGTTGGTGCTCGTCAAGGAGTGTCGTGCGTCTCGGTCTCTTGGACAAGGCTTGACGTAGGACTAGAGCCATCGTGACTCCCGTGGGACGTATCCCAGGTCTAAACAATGACGGGAGGTCCCCCAGAGTGATTTGTGTGTCCCCTCGATGTCTCATTATAAGAAACATTACAAAGAGCTCCACCTTTACAAAAGGTGATTACAACTAATTAATTATGTCAATGGCAATTTATAGTTCAGTTATCAACCTTTGAAACACTTTTAAAATACGAGTTCCAAGGGGTTTTGACAATACATAAGACTCGAGTGTTGCTAAAAGTTCCACAAGATCTAAATGCTGGCCATGTACCATGGAATTTATAGCAGCCAAAGATGTGCATTAGGTCGAGATGGATATGATGTGCACAATAAAAGAAGATGCCTTAGTGGAAGTTAATCTCAGTGATCATGTAGTGTTAAGGATGGTGCACATTTAGTGCAAAATCTTGATCTAAATTTTAAAGAAGAATTCATAGCACTCCTAAAGTCCTCCAAGGATGTATTTTCCTAGAAATAGAGGATAGATCCAAAGTTCTACCAACACCAAATAAACTTGAAGGAGGAAATTGTTATGTTTTGATAGGAGCAACACCCACATGAATCCCAATTATACATTCAGGGTGAAAGAGGAGATTGATAAAACTTCTAAAGTTGCGATTTATTTTTTGGATCACATGGGTGTTCCCAATTGTTCTTGAGCCAAACAAGATGACAAGTTGAGTTTGCATTATTACCCTGAAAGTGCAATGTCGACAGAAAGGCACTCTCCCACAGCCTTTCATGGATGTGGATGTTGTTGCTGTTGGATATATCAACTATGTTTTTTTCAAGTTCTAATTTTTTGATTTTGTGAGGTGTGATTTTCAGGTGATTGTAACTACTCAACAGATGAGCATGCATGCAATGAGGTAGCTATTATAGTGGATGTGCTCAGAGATGGGGAAATGAGAATGTCTTGTGATCAAGGATACAACCAAGTCTAGATGGCATTGATAGATAAAGATAAGATAGCCTTTGTGAACATAATGGTTAGTCTATGCTTCTAATGTCATGGTGTTTGGGTTAAAGAATGCTTTGGTAGACTTTTAGTGAATGGCATAGGAAACCTTTAATGAGTACTTGATCTCTTTCATGTAAGTCTTCATAGATGATTTTAGTGTATTCACGGAGAAGAAGGATCACATGACCAAGTTCTTGACTAAACATTGACGGTCCGATTTGTAGTCCTTTTACTACTTTCAATCCTAGTTCAAATATGCTTGAGGACTATCCCATGTTTTTAAATCTATCATTCAATCTTAATATGATCAATAGTATGGAATGGACTTCTTATCCAACTCACTATATATACTCACGTTGCCAACAATATAAACTTTTTTAGCAAAATTTTGCATATTGGGCAAAGTTTTGGCACCCCAAGGACTTTTGGGTGAAATGGTTGCAAAATTAAAAGCTATCACCAAATATTTGACTAATATAAGATTTTATAACCATTTTTTAACAGCTAGGTTTGCTCTCTTTAGTCAACATAATCCACTTGGGATTCACTAAGAAGACTCTAAACAAAAATTCACTATCTTCCATCCCCTATTGGATCAACTTCAACATTCATAACCTTTATCGATGGTGATAGCTAGGGGCTAGTCCGTGCCAATGCTACTTACATACAATAAAACAAAATTATATGGGTTATAGATAGCATGGTATATTTGGGAAAAAAACAAATTATATGTTGAATGTCATATAATCTAAATGTAAATATAATGCATGCACTTGTGCATGTGCGTGTGCATGGCATGCATCCGTGTGTGTGTGTGCATATGCACATGTGTCTGTGGAGAGAGAGAGAGAGAGAGAGAGAGAGAGAGAGAGAGAGAGAGAGAGACTCTATAATATTCCATGGGAGACTAAAAGGCCTATGAGACTTTTAAAAAACCCAGATATAGGAGGAAAAACTAAATAGTTGATCCAATAAAGTGAGCATACCTACCTACTTAGACCTGCTAATTGATTGAGAGTCTTTAGGTTTTGATTTAAACTCCTTCATGAGAGTCTTTCCTTCATAATAGACAGCCCACTCACCCTCCTCTCTAGATTCATTCACTTTTGCTAACTTGGTGGCCTTTTGTTTCCATTGTTGGGAGGTGAGCTCCTCAGGTAGCCATAGTTGTGTGCCCCACAGAGTTTTGGATTGACAAAAAAGTTGCAACCTACTTTCTCTAGTTAGCAATGTGAGAATAGCGTAGTTCTACGGTGTCCTTTGTATTGCTTCCACTGCCTTTATGTCCCATGTCAACATTGGTGTCATTTTTGTTATTTCTTTGAAATCCATCTCAAATTGGGACCCTTGCCACTCTACTCTAGCATGCCTTCAATGCAAAAAGTTTGTGCTAACTTGTCCCATTCTTGTCCTCCTTGATTGCTAGATCTACATGTTTCTCTAGTTTTGTTCAGAGTTCCTAAGAGATCAAATGATTGAGCAAAAAAATAACATTCAAAGGAGGATCACGTACATATTGTTATCGAGCTTTGATAATGCACCCTAGGTTAGAGCTGCTTCTTCACTTGCATTTCTAATATGGCTAAGCAATTTTACAGTTCTGCCATCTGTTTCTTGAGGTCATTTTCTTGCTAAAGTATCCCAAGCTCCTACTATTTTCTGTGAATGTTGTCTAGTTGAGGCTTGGATTCTTGGGCACAGGCCTAAGTGAAGGACTTGATTTTACCTTTAGTGATTGTGTATTTCTATCAACATAGGTTTTGATAGGTTCCCTTGATAGAAAATAGGACAAAATGAGATTCCATTAGGAAGCCATTTTTCTTGCAAAAAAAACAAAGAAGCCCTTTTTCTAGCAAGAAAACAACCAGTGTGTAGCCACCAGCTTGATATCTTTTCTTTGTGTTTTTGGTCTGGTCAGGCAACCCACACTCATGTCGCAAGAAGCCCCAAATTGAAGGTAGAGTAATCTTAAAAAAATGTGCCTCAAACTAAGCACAGCTTGATGAATTTGGAGGTGTTTGGCTTGTTTATGAGGTCAGTGGAGCTTGGTTTTCCGAGTTGTAGGAGGTTTTGAATTGTGGTAGCAAATTTTTGAATGGTAGTCCATTTCTATTGGAGCTTCTACAAGCTAAGGTTTGGGAGATGGAACTTGAGTGATGGCTGGGGTTTTGGGGTATGGGTGATTGTTCGGCCTACTAGAAAGCTCAAAGGCAAGACGAACACCCTGGACTAAGCCATGGAGCTAAGTTCGGCTAGGATTGGTTGCAGCTAGGTTGGGGCAGAGAGAGAGAGAGAGAGAGAGAGAGAGAGAGAGACATAATGGGGGCCTCTAAAAGTAGTGGGAAAACACTTCTAAGAGATGCAAAGAAATGTTACCTATATGATAGGCATCATGTAGGGAAGTATGCAAGAAATGCCTGAAGAATGCATATGTATCTAACGAGGCATGAGAAGATATACGATGATTATTGTCATGCCAAATGGTTGAGAATGAAGTATATATAACCCATGAAAACAAAGGAGAATAGTCAAGGAGAGAGGAGTGAAAAACTCCCAAGCAGCCAAAAATACTTGGAAATACAATGCAAAAGGAAATGAATCTACAGTCTCGCCAACTATGTTGCAACAAAATGCCAAAGAGCCTTAGTAATGCCACAAGAGATGGCTAATCAACTCTCTGGGATAGGAGCGACACAAACAATGACCAGATGCAGTAGATCATTTGGCCAATGTCATCCCCACTAGTAGAACACCTAGGAGACATCACCCCATGAAAAACTTCTACTTCAGAGGGAGACCATTCTTCCATATGTGATGTAGGCCTTGAGTCCACCATCAGAGAGGTTTATCTAATATCCAAAGATGATTGGCATGAATTTGTATCCATGGCAAGGGGAATGGTAGTTGATAAGATTTTGTGGCTATTCCGACTTTTCCTCTCCCGACTACCTTACCTAGGCTTTTTAAAGGCCTCCTTCCACACATCTTCTCCCACTTACTCCAACTCACATCATTGTATTTCTATAATCCTGCTGTCTTGTGGTCTCATCTACATGTACACTATCCTGTTCTTGCTGTCCCATGGTTGTCTACACGTACGCTCTAAATGTCTCGCAACTCCTACTACTATTGCGGTGTCATCTACCTTTGCCCTCTAGAGTCTGCAATCCCCCTTCAAATCCCTCATAGCTCACCCTCATCTGCCCCTATGACTATTCCTCTAGTTCCTCTGCAGCTCTCACCACCGTTCAGTGTCGTTAGCGAGCTCCTATATTGCCCCCTCCTTATGCCCTTCCTCCACCTCTGTCGACTCCCGGTGCAGACCCACACGCCCACCTCCCATTCTTGCTCATAACGCTTGAGCTGTTAACGACTTCTCTACTAATGAGATTCGTCAAATTTCTCCCACTGCTCTTTGACACAGGTACTTTAGACATTAGACTTTCATTGATTAGTCTGTAACTTCAACCCCCCCCCTCCTCCTCCTCCTCCTCCCAAAAACCCTTTATATTCTAACCCTCATAACCCTCCTTTTTTCTTTCTACTCTCTTTTACCCACCCCACTCCCTTTGTCCTAATGCCACATTCTACCTCCTTACCCCTCACCATCCCCCTTAAATTCATGATCATTAAACATCCCTCTATATTTCATTTATAAAATCTTTTATGACCCCCCTTTTTTTCTAACCTAGTATCTAATTTCTTAAAATCTTATATGCTACCTATACTAACCTATTACTTTTATTTTTTGTTACTATAAACATTTCTTTTTTACAATCTCTTTATTGTGACTTGTTTCCCCTTTTTTTTGGATACATTACTAATTTTCTTTCTCTCTCCACCTCGACCTTTATTCTTCCCTTCTAATCCTCCTTAAAGTCACTAATATACCATTTTTCACATTACACAAGTGAAATTCGTAAGAAAATGACCCATCTATAATGAGAGCATCGAGCTCTGCCCCCCCCATTCCTTATGAGCATGATTAATGATGTGAAATTTATAATGTTCTATCCTTTCTTCCAAATCAACAAAGGAAAGCACAACATTCCAAATGAGTGGACTGCTTTACACCTTGCTATGAGATTGATATACTTTCCCATCAGTAACATGTTAAAATATAATTCCATATATAAAGAACTATGAAAGTAAAAGAAGACAACTCATGTGCTCTCAATAGCACTACCTCCAAAAGAAACAATTAGGATCCTTTCTTGTTAATAGGATTAAAAGTAGGAGGCAATTCTATTTCCATGGTACCCATTATGTTAGTCACATAAAATGATATATGTTCACATTGCAAAGTCCATTCTTAATGTTCATATAAATGTGGATTCTTATTTCAAAAGCTTTCAATTGAGCACCCATGTTGTGAAGCTTGGAGTTGATCTTAATGCTCAAAATTTTTGAGCAAGAATCTTAGCATTTTCACGACCATTAAACATTTTTTTCATATGTTTTTATTTATTTATTTATATTGCAGCTATTTAGTTTTGATTTAGTTATTGATATTGCAACTAACATTTTAAGAGGTTTAACATAAGTGGATCCCCTTGAATCTTGCTTTAAAAAACATCTATTTTACTTATATCCCATGGTTTAGAAAAACAAGGTGAATTACATTCATTAGGCGTGCCATGAGGTAATGGTGTTGAAATGGATGGTGCGGGGCTTTGTGTAGACAAGGGAATGGTTGGACCAGTAGAGATGAATTTTGTTCCACTATGTTTGCCTTGGTTGGGGATGTTTGTCCAGATATGGTCTATACTTGAACCATGGATTGTCATGGGTGGGAGAATGAGTTGGTCTATGTTTTGTGTTGCCACAAACTTACATTGTTTTGATTTGTTCGGGGAGAATGCATTGTAGTCTACGTTAAAGTCTCCCAAAATGTAAGTAGGCATTGTTGGACTCCTTCTCTGAATAAAATGATGCAGTGATTTAACGAACTTGGTTGTTGTTGCTTTAAGTGACTTGTAAACATTAATAATTGCTACTTTAAAGTTTGTGGGGAGCTAGAAGATTGACAAAAGACATTTGGACCTGCTGTCGTTGCAGTAATTTTCTTACAGTTTTTGGATGCCTTCTTTGTAACTAGTTGCAATGCCGTGGCCCTCTATTTTTGCTATGCATTGGAAGCCTGGCAGTGAGGAGACACTATGCCATAGGTGGATCTCTTGGATACATAGGTAGTTGTGGACATAATGCTGGTACTATGTTATAGGTCTTGTGTATGGGCCTCAAATGACCTTGTGTTGATTGATTGCAAGCTTGAAATGCTTTCTTTGAAGCTTGAGAAGTCAACTTGGTTGACGTGCCAGTACCTTGTTGACCTAAGCCGTTCAAAATTTTTCAATATGCTTGAGTCCACCTTTATTTGTTTTCCTTCAAGAGGTTGGAGCATGAAATGTGCACTTGGTCTTGGACACGTAATAGAGCTATGTAGAGCATGAAATGTGCACTTGGTCTTGGACACGTGATAGAGTTGTGTAGACCAAGCCATGAGATTTTTATGCTTGTAGGGTCAAACACAAGGGGGTCCAAGGATAGCCCTTGGGAGCGATGAGAACAATTCTAGCCAGTGTTGGTTGTACAGGGAACTGTTTGCATGTGACCGTGTTAAGGTGATTTTTTCTAATTTGGACTCATGTGCAATTTGCAAAATGGGACTGCAAGAACAAGGGGTGTCTTATTTACATGAAAAAGCACTATCAGATCTTGTTTGTGCCCCTATTTTTGTGTTGCTAAATTTCAATCCAGACAATGGAAGATTTTTGTCTTTGTGCATGTGCCCTTGAAAACCCCATCCATGTCGTTCACAAAGCCGTCCAAGATGTCACGGTTGCTGGCACATATTTCAACTATCATTCCTAACTTTAGACAACAAAGCTCTTTCGAGACCTTCAGTTGAGTTTGTGTCAATCGATGTTGTTATTGTTGGACTGCATGTTTTATGCCTCACATTCATGGCATGGAACACATACTCCATTGTTTGAGTACAGTTGGGGCCTGTTATGTTTATTGATTGGATTGCACAAGAAATGGGTGTTGATGTAATAAATGTCATCCTTGGTTTGTCCTCCAACACAGGTATGATTGAGTATGTCAATGAAATGAATTTCGCTTTGAAGCATTGGAGTGCGTAGCTCAGTATGGCACACGGTCTCTCTAAAATGAGGATAGCAAGGATGTCCATGTTGATTTCTTAAAGAAAATCCATGAGTCTTTTGTGGGGCTAACTTGGCACAAGACACTGCAAAGCAAAACATCCACACCTCCGAATGGCGCACAATGATTATGCTTGATTTCTATCAAACGTATGTCCGCAGCTAATAATGTGCTTTGCCCCATTAAGGAGATCTCGTCAAAGACCACCAATTGCAAGTCTGCATATTGAGTAGACAATTCCTTTAGTTTCTCTGTGAAAAGGCTTGTGTAGTTTGTACACATGAGTGGCAGATGGACTGTTGAGTGTATGGTTGTACCACCTATGTTGAATGCGGCTTTATCAGTGTATGTGAGCAACAATACTTTTGGCAAGTCCATGTTTGATGTTTCCTTGTGTGTATAGCAATGCTTGAACTAGGAGCAGCAATGTGTACATCTTCCCTATCTCTGCATTCCCAGTCAGGGAAAGATGAAGCTGTTGTCTGGGATCAGTCATTTTTTTGACCATTATGTCCTCCAATTTCAGGCATTGCTCTCTCTTCATTCTTTGGATTGAGGCATAGTACTTAGCGTTGGAAAGCACGTTGTAGGTAAAGTTTTTTAGTTGATAAAGTTGATAGGCTCTCCATTGAATGTGCATGTCACTTTCGAGGTCAAAGGGTTGACTATTGCGCTGCATTACCATGGATCTCAAAGCCTCGCACACACCTCTTCTATTGATTTTCTTAAAGAGCTTGGAGGACAAATCAACTTGTTGAAGTTATGCTTGTTGGCATCCTCTAGGGCTTTGTTGGCCATGTACATATCATGCCTTGTGGGGAAGTTTTCATCAAGAATTTGCTCTTGTGAGAGGAAAGGCAGGTATAGTAGGCTACTAGGCACATCTCTATAGTGGTATTTTGGGTCTTTCAAAGTGTTGTTAAAACGGACAATCTTTGGACATTTTCTCTTCTGTGCTTTATTCTTTGAGAGTGTGTATTTCTTGCATAGGCCGCAAGGCAAATGGTGTCAAGGGATGGATGGCAGTGTAGGTATTTGGTGATGATGTCCTTGAAGAAAATGTATGTGCTCAATGGGTCCACTCGCTCCAGCTTTCTGGCAATGGCACTTAAACAATAAGATGCGTTCTTTGGGAGTATTGGTGTTGATGTACATAAATTCTCTGATAGAGCTCATAAATGGTAAGAAAAGGGCAACCCACTAATGTGTTGTGTGTAGAGTATGGCATTGCTGGTCTATCATATTCTCTCATTCACAGGGGCATTCTTGTGGGGGTTAAAGGCCACTGTACCTTAACCCCGGTTATGTACAATACTCAAACATATATATATATATATGGATGACATAGAAGATTAGGGTGTTCTGCACCCACCAAAACTTGTGTGACTCTCTCTTCTGGCTCTCCCTTTCTCTCTCACATTCTTCCATTGTGCTTCCATTGCTGAGATCTCTCAACTGGTATCATAGCGCGGGTGTTCTAGCTGAGCCAGGGTGTGAGCCTGGAGCCTAAAGTAAGGAGAAGCTCTGTTAGTGTCTTTGCCTGCATCTTGATGTGCAGAGACCTTGTAGAAATCTTTGGAAAGTTCTCTGAGTGGTTTTTTGCAAGCCAGCAGGTGGTTTTGGAGGTAAAAAGATAGTCTATTTTAGACATAAGGGTTTTGTGATGAAGATATCTTTCTCCAAAATCTAAACCTTGCCCTAAGATCTAAAGCAAAGTTGTAGAAGACTTTGAGTGCTTAATTTTTGGTTTTTACATCTCTGTCATCCGAGTTTTCAGTGAAAAGTTGCAACTCTTGCAAAAAATGATGAAATTCAATTTCCTGCACGGATGTCGTGTGTTGAATCTCCATCTCTAGGCCACCATTTGTAGTTCAGACACTCCCAATGGATTCAAAGCAGTCCAAAACTTTTACTTGTGAAGCTACTTCTAATTCTGTGAAGTTCTGAATCTATAGTGAAGCTCTGTCTACTCCAACGTCTTCATTCCATCATTTCCTCTGTGAGTGGAAACTCAACGCTCGGGCCTCCATTTGCAGAGCTGTCTGTCCCATTTTTTACCTCACTCTCCACCCCCGCCCCCCTCCGCCTCCCGGCCTCCCGCCCTCGCTTCCACCGCCATCCCCCCCCCTCCCCCTCGACCCCCGCCTCCACTCCTGCCTCCGCCTCCGCCCTCCAACCTTCCCGCCTTCCGCCTCCACCCTCGCCTGTGCCTCCGTTTCATCCTGTATCGCCTCACCCGTCTTCTTCACACCCAAGCTCCACCCCCTCGTCTATCCCCCTCCCTTTTTTGGTGGCAGCCTCTTCTTCATCGGAGGTCTCGCAGTTTGTCTTGGCGGTATGGTGGCTCCCTGCCCAAAAACGGAGGCCTAGTCGGACCCTCCCTCTCCAGATGCCTACTGCATTATCTTGATAGAGCAACAATCGTCTCGGGTACAAGAGGTTGCCAATGACTTTGCCCTTACCTCTGTCTATGGCAGAGTCATTGGACATTCCCCCTCCAGATCAGCCATCAGGGACTGCCACTCTCATGCTAGAGGACAGCCACATTGAGGAGGTGGCCCTTATGGGAAAGGGGCATCTTCTGGCTTAAACTCTCTACTGCGAAAGCTGCGAGCAACCTGATTGCTGGTTCCCCCACATCTATGGATGGAAAGATCATTATGATAGTCCCTTGGTACCGTGGATTCAGTGCAGTGGATTTTGATGCTCGTTTTCGCATACCTCGCCATCCAGTGACGCTAGTTTTTCCAGGCCTTACTGCTGAGCTGCGGCCGATTGTCAGGGACCTGGGCTCCCACTTTGGCTGGGTTATGCATGACACTTTTGCCGACGCGGTTACTACGACAGGAGCCCCTCAAGTCCGTGTGGCTATGGCGGACCCTGCGACTCTCCCTGCAGTGATTGAGATCGTGACGGATGCTGGCAGCATTACCCAGAGCATGGTAGTCATAGGACAGCCAGGTCAGTGCTTGAGGTGTCACGGCTTTGGGCACCTAGCTGCTATTTGTCCACGATTCTCCAATTCCTCCTGGCCCCCCCCCGCCCCCTCCCCCTCCGCCCCCTCCCCCCCCCTCCGGGCAGCCACATCAGGAGGAGCCGAGGCAGCCGGAGTCCGGAGAGATAGCTGGTGGTTGGACTGAGGTCAGAAGGAAAAGAGGAAGGAATATGAAGGTTTTCGAAAAAGGCAAGGAGGCAGAGCTTACCCAGCCTGCAGCAGCGCCTCAGAGACCTGACAGGCAGCTGCCCCAGGGTCCTGGGAGAGCTTTTTCTTCGATGGTAGCCCGCCCTCCACAGCCTCAGGTCCCCCTCTCTTCCGCTCCCCAGCCCCCTTCCACTCAGACCCAGCCCCTTCCCCAGTCGCACTCCCCTCTTCCCGACCCGCAGCATCAGCCCCCGCCTCCTCCTCTGCAGTCTCCTCCTCTTCCTTCTCAGCTCCAGTCCCACATTCAGCCCCATCCCCCCCCCCCGACTCTCTCAGCTCTCCTGCAGTACCGATGGTTCCTCAGCCGCGGGCAGCCCCCACTCCCCCTCCTCCACCCCCCATTAGTCGCCTCCGTGGAGTCTGAGTTGCCTACCCCCCAGCAACCTCCCCCTTCCCCTCCACAGGCAGGATACCCTGAATCTACACCACCCCTGGAGCAGTCTTCCCTGTCTGCAAGCCCCTCAATCATAGACTCTGGTGGGCCTCAGCTTCAGAAGAGAGAGCTTCCTCGCGACTTCTACAGATCTGGCCACTGGGACTACTTGGATGTGGCCGACCTTGGGACCTTCCCTGCTTGTCTCGACATCAGTAATCTTCCTGCTCCGTAAAGGGGCAGATGGGAAGATCGCAGCCTTGGCCCCGAGGGATGGCCCTAGCTTTGCTTTCACATTCCTCAGCGACGGCACCGAGACTTGGACAGACAACTCGGTCTGGGAGGCTCTCAGAGAGCAGACGCACGCTCAGGTTTAGGCCCGTCTGGTGGACAGCTTCTCGAGACTCAGTGGTTCGAGGGTGACGTGCACCTGCGGTGGTGTTGCGCCACCAAACGCTTCATATTGATTGTGATTCTCAGGCCCCCTCTGTCGTGGCCCCTCCCCCAGGATGTCAGAGCCTGGACCCCTCAGAAACTCCAGCCTTCTATGGGATGACTACTTTAGAGATCTCGAGTTGGCTCGAGAAAGTGTTTGTTCATGGCACTAAAGGCCTTACGCCTTTGCTAAAGATTTTGAAGAATGCGCAGGACGACCCCGCCTCCCCCTCTAAACCCTCTCATAAGCGTCAGCGCCTCCATTCCAAAATGTCAGCTTCTTCATCGACATCAGCCGCGAGCAGACAGTTGTTCGCAGCCTACCGGTCCTCACCATGAGCTTACACCTTGTCTCCTGGAATGTGAACGGGTTTCATTCTTCTGGCACCCGTGGTCCTAGGAAGCTCATTTTGAGACAGGAACTTCAGCCAGCAGTGATTGGTCGCTTGGATATACTTCTACTCCAAGAGCACAAGCTTTCTGTGGCTCATTCCCGTAGCTACGGGAAGATTCTCCCTAGACACTCTCACACTTATTGGGAGCCCTCGATCGGCGCACAGGGGAGGAGTGGTGGTGTCTGTACTTCCGTGTGCGAGCAGTTATCCTAGGGAGTTTTTGGTCATGGTACGTTGATCCCAGGCCGTGCCCTTTGGGTAGGCCTAGAGTTGGAGGGTTCCAAAATAGGAATCCTCAACATCTATGCTCCCACAGACCTCCGATGCAGAGCCACCTTCTGGAGGACACTCACAGGGATTCTCCCAGACATGGATTCCTGGATTGTTGGAGGTGACTTCAACAATCTGGAGACCTTGGAGGACCAGCAGGGCAGAGGACCAGAGTTTACACGTATGGCTCAGGCAGAGCGTCCGCTTGGGACTCCTTTATCTTCGCGACAGGAGGTAGGGACAGTTGGAGAGACCCGTCCTTCCACTGTTGGCACGGGAGCTTGGACTTCTCGTGGGGCTTCCGCAGGGAAGGAGGCAGACTCCTAGAGAGACTGGATAGATTCTATGTCAGTGATTGGGCCATCAGCAGAGGCGGTCAGGCGGGTATAGTGCCAGGGATGACACTTTCCGACCACGCGCCTGTGCTCTTATCATCAGACTCGGCAGCTCAGTCCCTTCCTCCCCGTTCGTGCCGGATTCCCGACTCCATCTTCTCGAGGGAGGACGTGCGCAGTAGTATCGGTAGCCTTTGGGACAAAGATTGGGGCGAGTGCGTGGATCTGGTTGATTCAGTGGCACAGGATTTGCAAGAGTCTAGCCAAATTTGCCAGCTCGTAGCCCTTTAGGTTTGACAGGAGTGGTGGGGCAGAGAGAGAGCTCTTCATAGGGACCTCGCCTCCGTTCAGCGACTCCACACACAGCAGGCAGGCTCGGAAAAGTTTCGGATCTAGGCCCTTCGAGCCAGAGCCGTTCTTGAGGAGACTCTCCAGTGCCATTCAGAGTTTTCTTATCACGCCTCCCTCTCATTCTGGGCTCGGAAGGGTGACCAGATGTGCAGGGAGTTCTTCAAGACGCATGGCCAAAGAGCAGCAGGTGATCAGCTACGGAGTCTTAGGACAGCGGAGGGGCACATCGTTACTGATCCGGGTGAGGTCTTGGGGTTGGCTACCGACTTCCACAGGACTCTTTTCCAGCAGGAGCAGCTTGCCCCTCGCACTCAACATTCCCGCGAGGAGGTGTGGAGGCATATTCCAGCCCTGGTTTAGCCCAGCATGCAAGCGACGTTGTTGGCACCGTTCACTACTGACGAGATGTTGGAGGCCTTGATGGCCATCGATGGGCAGAAATGCCCTGGCGAGGATGGGCTATCTCGCACTTTCTTCACCTCCTTCTGGGATCAGATCCATCAGCCCCTCTTAGCAGCTCTCCAGAGGATTTTTAGCAGCGGTTATATGCCAAAGAGCCTCTCCTCGGGACTGATCTACCTCATTCATGACACTCAGACAGGCTTTGTCCAGGATCGCAGTATCCTAGATAATGTCTTCACCTTCTCAGAGGCGGCGGAGTTGGCTCAGCACAATGGGTCACATTTAGCCATCCTACTTCTCGACTTTGAGAAGGCCTACGATCGAGTGGACTGGTCCTTCCTGGAGGGTACTTTGGAGCGACTAGGGTTCCCAGCAGGATGGATTCAGGGTATTTCAACGTTATACAGGACAGCTTCCAGTAGGGTCATCATCGGCGGTAGGATGGGAGAGCGATTTTGTTTGGAGAGATCAGTGCATCAGGGTCGCCCCCTTGCTCCTTACCTGTTTCTCTTCTTCACCGAGGCCATGACATACTACCTTCGGGCGAGGTCGACCAGGATTCGGGGTGTTCGCCTTCCCATCAGGGAGGACACGGAGCTCCTGGATTCGGAGTATGCAGATGACACAGCACTGTACGTTCAAGATAATGAGATGATGCTGGAGAGGGTGAGGCTAGCCCTAGACGTCTTCTGTTTGGAAGCCGGTGTGAAAATCAACTAGAACAAATCAGTTGGTTTTCTCACAAACCCCGGGGCATGCTCACAGTGGGGGAGGTTTTTGGGTTTCAGGTGGATCCCACGGGGATAGACAGCTAGATATCTCGGCTTTCAGGTCAGCCTGGATATCACGCCAGCTCAGCAGTTTCTCCCGGTGCTAGATTCCATTCGACGGAAGCTGGCTTTCTAGAGCACTGCCGAGCTCTCTCTTGCAGGTCATGCTCTTGTAGTCAACCAGGTTCTCTTAGCCACGGCATGGTATGTGGCTTCTTGTTGGTGTTTCTCGAGATCAAGCGTGGCACAACTTAGGAGGTTGGTCCAGAATTTCCTATGGTCTGGGGGGGACGGTCTCAGAGATACTAGGGCCAGGGTCGCCTGGCAGACATTCATTCTTCCGTAGGCTGAGGGTGGCTTGGGGGTCATCGATCCTGAGGTTCAGGGTCAGGCCCTGCTGGGCAAGTTAGTTATCTGCGGTTTGACCTCGGGTGGGCAAACGTGGAAGATGTTACTTCAGCAGGGGGTCGGCTCTTGTGTCCCTCGCTGAGGTGGAGAGTGGCTAGTGTCCCTCAGGTGGATCTTCACTTCTGCCCCACTCACTCAGCCTCGCTCCCCACTCGTTCGTAGCCTTCTCATGGTTTGGAGGCGGCTCCGCGCCTTAGTCTCATACAGTCCCCTCCTAGCTGTCAGGAGGAGATCGATCGCCAGCCGCTCATCTGGAACAACCAGGTCAGAGATGTCGAGGGCCTTTCGCTGGGGGAGAGATCACACATCAGGTGGGACGGCTGGATGCGGGGCCAGCCCGGTCCCTTCACTTGGTATGATCAGGGTATCTCCAGGCTATTTTTGCAGGCCTTCTAGAAGGCCTTGTGGGAGAGCTGGCGGCCGCGAAAGATCTCCTACTTCCTTTGGCTTCTCGCCCACAAAGGTCTTCCAGTGGGGAGCTGGTTGCGGCAGGTTGGTCAGGATGGATGTTGTCAGATCTGCCATGAGGACGAGGAGTCACCAAAACACTGCCTGTGGAGCTGCACTCGCACCCAGGAAGTGTGGAGGTGGACCCTCGAGATCCTTACTCATGCAGCACTGGAGTTAGGTTTGATCACTTGGGGCGCGTTCTGTTGGTGCAGCACCGCACCTGGTTTTCATCACTTGTTCGAGGCATGTCCGCAGGACCCCACGTTCCTTATCACACAAGGGACGTGGGGGCCGCTCGAGAGCATTCCGCCACACCGGGCAGAGGTCAGCACAGGATCTCAGGAGAGGCAGCCAGTCTGGGAGATTATTAGCAGCATCGCAGGTTGGCACATTTGGACCTCGCGCTGCGTGCAGATCCTCGGTGGCACCTCCCCTTCGACTGCCCAGGTCATGACTGACATCTGGAGTGAGATTATACACACCCTCAGAGGCTAGTGGGACCAGATACAGGGAGACTCCCGGGCTGCTGGCCGGGAGAAGCGGAGACGTTTCCTCCGTGATTGGGACACATAGGGCCTCTTCTTCGAGCATACTTCGTAGGGCCTTCAGTGGCGCTATTCACCACCTCTCTGGCTGTTCATTCACACTCACTTGATCCCTCTGTGAGAGAGAGCTTTACTTTTTTCCTTTTTGGGCTGCGTCCGATTTGAGTACGCAACCCCGTCAGTTGCAAAGCTGACCTCATGTATCTTGTTTTCGAAGTAATATAATCAGCACTGTTTTTTCGGCAAAAAAAAAAGCATGATATCATCCATATAAAGAATAAGAATGATGATTTCTGATTTTTCTTAAAGCACATAGAGATTTGGCTCAGTATGAGTTTTAACAAAGCCATGTGATAACAAGAACTGATGGATTTTATGGTACCAAGCCTGAGGTGCTTGTTTCAGCCCATATAAAGCTTTACGAAGCTTGCATACCTTTTGTTCCTGTCCTTTAACCACAAAACCTTGGGGCTGCTGCACATAGACCTCTTCCTTTAGGTCTCCATTCAAGAAGGCCGTCTTCACATCCATCTGATAACCAGGCCAACCGTAACCTGCAGCAAGAGAAATGACAGTCCGAATGGTTGTCATCTTGGCTACAGGAGCAAAAGTCTCCTCATAGTCAATTCCTTCCTCCTGACTATACCCCTTGGCAACTAAACGGGCTTTATGTTTCTCAACTGTGCCATCAAAATGATATTTCAACTTATAAATCCACTTGGTGCCAACTACATTCTTCCCAACAGGGAGATCAACCAATTCCCAAGTGGCATTCTTTTCAATGCACTGAATTTCAGATTTCATAGCATCTTCCCATAATGGGTGTCCCTGAGCATCCTCAAAACACCGAGGTTCAATTTCAGCTTCCATAACTGTGCTCATCAAGGCATAATTGACCTGATTTTGTGCTTGCCTTGTATTAGACCTTGTTCTCCCCAACACAGGCTGATTTTGTGCATCTTAAATGGTAGCCCAAGCCCATCTAGGAAGGGGTTGACTAGTTGTAGCAGGCTAAGACTAATCTGTAAATTTTACCCTCCTCCTTTCATAGACAATAGGTTGATTTTCATTGACTGATTTCTAAACTAAAATTTCAGAAGTGCTACTTCATCAGTATGGGGAATTTCTCCAAATCTAGAGGAAGAACTTGGTATGTTAGACACATGTGATGGCATATCTTCTGACTCAAAATGAACAATATCCAAAGGTGTAGTGTCCTCAATGGGCATATGTAAATGATTAGGCATAAAGCAATCATTTTCATTGAAAGCAACATCTTTGCTTATGATAATTTTCCGTGTTTCAGGATTGTAAAGCCTATAGCCCTTTCTTTCAATACTATAACCCACAAATATGCATTTTATCCCCTTATCATCAAGCTTGAATCTGTGTTTATCTGGTACTAATGCATATGCCACTGATCCAAAAATTCTGAAGTGGCTAACCTTTGGCTTATATCCATAGAATGCCTCAAACGGAGTCCGATTCACCAATGCTTTAGTTGGACATTGATTTTGGATGTATGTGGTTGTAACTACAGCCTCACCCCAAAATACTTTAGGTATCTTTTTGTAGCTCAGCATGCATCTGGTCATCTCCATGAGAGTCCTATTCTTTCTTTCAGCAACATTATTTTGAGCTGGTGTGTAAGGGCATGTCTTCTAATGATGAATCTCATGATGAGCCAGATAATTCTTATAGGCATGAGACATGTACTCCCCTCCTCTATCTATCTTGAGTGTTTTGATCTTGGCATTAGTTTGGTTCTCAACAAGTGCTTTGAACTCTTGAAACCAATGAACACCTCAGATTTCTCTTTCATGAGAAAGATCCATGTAAATCTGGAGTAATCATCAATAAAAGACACATAATACTTGGCACCATGATGTGACCGCACATTCACCTCACATACATCACTATGCACAAGTTGCAGTATATGTGTGGCTCGGACTGATCCATCCTTTTTGAAAGGCAAATGGTGCAACTTTCCCATAATACACTCTTCAAAAAAAGAACTAGATGGTTGTTGCAATTTTGGCATCCCTTCAACCATTTGATTATTTTGCAAGTATGCCAATGCTCTATGATGTGCATGACCAAATCTAGCATGCCATAAATCAGATGAAGATGCATTAGACGCAGCCAAGGCATGCTGCACATGGGGCTTAGCATCCAACTTATAAAGACCCTTATCATAAGTGCCAGTGGCAACCACTGCATATCCCTTTCTAGGATCTTTAATTCGGCATTGATCATCGTGAAACTTCACAAGCATGTGCTGATCATGAGCTATGAATGGAACTAAAATAAGATTCTTTCACAACTCTAGAACATACCAAACATCACGAATATACTTGACTTTGCCATTATCAAGCTTAATGGGAATATGTCCCACTCTTGTGATGTCTTGAGAAGCATCATTGCCCATACACAGGTTTGATGCTCTCAAACCACTCCTTATAAGGAGTCATATGCTGTGAAGCACCGCTATCCAAATACTAATTCTCATTCACATTAAGTGAATCGGCATCATCATTATTGCTATGAGCAATAGCATGATCACAATCACAATTCCCCTGGAAGATATCTTAGAGAGTGTGGCTGCAAACACAAAATCCTAATCATCCTAAGCAAAGTGTGCATGTGAGCCAGATGCATTGTTCCGAGTATGAGCCACAAAATTACTGTTTGAGTTGCCTTGCCTCTTCTTCTCATTTGCAATGCGTTTTTGACATTCTACAATGTAATGGCTTGGCTTCTTGCAGGAATTGCATCTGCCCTTTTTCACCTTAGCATCTTTGCTTGATCCGGCATTATTGGTACTATTATTTTCCCCTTGTGGCTGGTTGTTTTTAGGCTTATATTTATGAAATTTTCCCCTCTCCCTAGTGGCTAGAGGTTGCTCACTGCCATGAGAGCCACGAGAAAAATTATGAGCTCTTTCTTCTTCCTGCAAAACAAACCAACCAGTTCTTCAAAAGAAATAGATGCAGCCCTGAGAGTGATGCTCAATGATGTAGCAAATGTACTATATGAAGGAGCAAGACTATCAAGAGTGATAGAGACCAATCTCTTCTCTTCAATCTCCTCATCAACATTTGCAAGCTGATCTCGCAAATCTGTAATTTTTGCTTCATGCTGTGTGATGGTTTGACCATCAGTCATTTTCAGATCCTTAAGCTGATTGTTGAGTGCAATCACCCTTGCCATATTCTTAACATTATGCATACGGGACAACTTGTCCCAAGCATCCTTAGAAGAAGTACAAGACTTAATAGTCTTCATGATGTGCCTCTTCACTGACAAGGAAATCAAAGAAAGTGCTTGAGCATTGCGACGGTCAAACTTCTTTTGCTCCTCAGAAAGAGGATGAGATGAGCTAGCAATATAACCTTGACTGCTAGGAGTACCAGGAGCAGTCACAAGCCTAATTTCATCTCCACTAACAATATCCCAAAGGCCTTTTCCAACCAAAATATTCCTCAGCATAAAAGACCACAAGGCATAGTTTGATCCATCCAACTTATCCGCTTCAGTCAGGGTGCCAAAATTCTCAGAAAGAGACATGATTACACTTCACAAGTAACCTGAAAATAAAATGCAAATATAGATAGCAAATCTGCCCCAAAGGTGTTGTCACAAAGCACAATGCCCTTCTAGAATCATAAGGCAAAATGGGCAATAGTATTTGCTCTGTAAGTATTCTCAACTTTCAGCCCAATAAAGGCTCGATAAACATCAACCAAAGGTATAAAATCTGAAGCAAATGTTTGCTTAAAAGGCATCCAATGATAGCATTCACTGTTAGCCAACCTTTGGCTCAATATGCATCCAATAACTTGCCCCCAATTCTACTTTTTGTCTACTGCATGTAAAATATCACAAGAAAAGTGATCTCCCAGTCCAAAATAGCTTCAAGATGACTCCAAAAAGAAGTCGACCAGATTTTGGGAGCTGAAACAGTCCAAAATCAGCAACAAAACTACTAGGAATGAGGTCGCCCAACCCAAATGGTCCTCTTGGAGAAATGCGAACTGAAAATAGGCTGGAAACTGATGAAAAACAGCAAGGAAATGCTAGATCTGAAGTTGTCTAGGCACAAGATGCTCCAAGAAGCAGTTCAACTTGATGTAGGGGCTGGAAACTGACAAAATCTGTAGCAAAAGTGCCCAAAATGAGGTTGCCCAGCCCAGATAGAGCTCCTGAAGATAGGCGACTGAAAAAAAGTATTGTAAATCAGTAAATGGAGTTGATTTTGAGGATGTTTGGTTGCAAAAGATCCCAAAAATAGCAAGTTTGCAGTCGCCTAGGTCCAGTATTGATCCTGTGAAGGCGCCCAGCTACAGGAGACCTCCAGAAAGCTGCTATAGGCAAAAACGAGCTAGCTAGATTGATTTCTTCGCAACGAAAGTGACTCTTCGTGAGAGAACTAAAACCTGGGAGTGGTAGAAGCACGGGAAGCAATGCGGGAGCCAAGCTCTGATACCAATTGTTGGAACTATGGGGAGACACGAAGTGGATAAAGAACACGAGAGTGTAGTCCACACACAAAGCTCCACTGAATAGTTCAACAAATGAACTACAAGACTTGGGATATATATGAAACCCAAGTATAAAGTGAAAACCCTAGACTAGAATAACTTAGACCAAGTCTAGTCTACAATACCATACCATTGTATGTTCTATCAGAGTTTTGGTCACACTATCCTTCATTGTTTCTTTTGCAAATGGGTAAAAATGTGAGACATGTGCCTAAGTTGACCAAGAGTCTTATTTCAATAGGTCAGCTAGATGATGCTAGTTTTTAGACCACGTTTGGCTTTCAAAGTTGGAAAATTCAAAAGGGCTCTATGGTTTTGGCAAGGGGTGCCAAGTGTGGGACATTGTATCCCTTACATGTATCAAGGGTGTCTGATCATGTTGCAATAACTGAGCAACCAAGTACTTCTTTGTGGCATTGTCGATTGGGGCACATGAGCTAGAATGGAATGAAACTCTTATGCCGTTGGGTTATGTACCACATTTGAGTTTTTCTGATTTTGAATTTTGTGAGCACTGTCTCTATGGGAAGCAGTCCCATGCCTACACGATCATTAGGCGGGGCTGAATACTATGTGACATTCATTGATGATGCATGTTACGAGAATTAGAATTATCCCATTAATTTAATCCTTCAGTATTTAGTTTAGTAAGATCTAGCATTTTTGTCACATAGCTGATGCATGTGTGCTCCTACATGGCTAGATATACGGCTGCGGCTGTATGAGTGTGTAGCATTGTGTGCACCACTTACGCGATGACGGTATGTGTAGCATGTGTGCACCATCCATATGATTTTATTCATGTGTAGCATCAAGTGCACCATGAGATGGTATGTGTTGCATGTGTGCACCATTCATATGTGATTTATTGATTTCGCGCTGCTATAATACTGAAAGGTTGATTGATTATGTTTGGTGATTAATTCTAAGGTTATCTTATGTTTGAAATATTTCATTACTATTGATTGTGTGAATTCAGGGGAAGAGTAATTGATTAGGCAATGGCATCTCGCAAGCATGATCCCCCATATTTTGGGTGCATAAGCGCAACTCCAGTGATGCGGGGATGAATAAGGCTTATGCCTAATTTTTGATATTACAAAAGCTTATGTACATATTTGAATTTTGGATTATTAATGGCTTGGCTAAGTGTATAAACTAAAGTTAGAAAAAGCTTTATTTTTAGAAAAAGCCAGCTATTCTAGAAGGTGGATGGGCTTTTTGTAAAATCGGGTATGGAGAAAAGCACATAGGTTTTTTGTATGATTTTTGCTCTAAAGCTTTTTGGGGAATATACATAAATATATAGGAGGTGGAAGGAGAGCACCACACCTATGGAGGGAGATTGTACCCAACAGGCTTGTTCTGTCTCTTCCATTTGTGAGTTTTGAGAGTTTGTGCATATTTTTGAAGTGTTGCTATGTTTTTCAAGGATTTGCAGGTTCCATGAGTGTTTCCCATCGCAGTGGTATCAGAGCTAGGTTTCGTCGTCCATAGCACAGGAAGCACATGCACCCTGCATGCTCGAACAAGAAACCACAGCACGCATCAGATTGCGGACACCGCACACAAGAACGCAACGAAGCAGCAAAAGCGAATAGTGTAGAATGGTTCGTAGGCAGGAAAACGTGCGGCGAAAAAAAATTTATAGCAAAAGAACTCATTCGTATGTACACCCATGTCTTAGCTCCTCTAGGCGTACGACACACTGAAGGCACCGTTGGCTACGCACGAGGAAGCCTTGGGAGATTGCTCTTATATTCATAAAGATATCCTTCAAGGCAATAGTGCAAACAAGGGAGCAACCCAATGGATTTTGGAAGAGAAGAATCTCAAAAAAAACAAAAACAAAACAAAACAAAAGCAAGTGTTCACAAGAGCAGGAGACAGTCTACAAGTGCTATCGGACACGAGCTTTGCTTTGTACCTTGCAACGTGGATTCACTCGTTGGAATCGTGCGAGTTCGAGAGCCCACAGAGATACTATTCGATAAATAGCCGCTCTCAAAGCTTGGAAACCGAATCGAGATAAGTCTTGTTTTGTGTATATTTCCTTTCATAGTGATTTCTTCTTTGCACCGTGCACATACTTAACTATGTTTGGAAGGCATATTCCATCAGAGATAGGTTATCCTGAAGATCTACATCATGATGAGGATGTGGAAAACAATCACCATCAGTCAAGAAGAAGTTCAACATCGATGACACTTACTGAGGAAGAATGGCAAGAACGCTATCAGCATGAGAAGCAACAATGTCAAGAGATTGAAGATGCTCTACGCCAAGTGACGACAACTTGGAAGCCACCTATATCGATTGAGGATGAGGAACCTATGCATGCATCAGATTCACTAGATGCATGGAAACATCATGCACGGGACTTTGAACAGGAACTTGAGTACATGCACAACATGTGCGACACGCATAAAGCCAACGAAGAATGCGCAAATCGCTCGCAAATCGAGTGTTAAAAGATATGACTGAAGTCACAAAGAAGCATATGCAGGACAAAGATGATGAAAAAAGCAAAAGCAGCAAATCATCAGACACCAGTGATAGTGAGCATGGAAGAAGCAAGACGAGACATCGAAGGAAGAAGAAGCGACATGTGAAGACTTCACTACGATGACATCATGACGCTACTCCTTCACATGTATCCAGCGATGAAGACAACATGGAAAAGGCCATCTTGAAAGCACTCAAGCTTCATGATAAGAAGAAGTCTGGTAATATTCATCGCAAAACTTTTTCTTTTCCAAAATATGATGGTAAAAGGGATGGACAAGCTTTACTTGTGTGGATTAGTTCTTTCAATCAATACTTTTTGGGAGAACAGTATGAAGAGATCGAGAAGGTAAAACTTCCTGCGAGTCACATGACAAGAAGTGCACAATTATGGTAGAGTGTGGTTGCCAAAAGCACTCATGTTCCAAAGACATGGGCAGCATTCAAAGATAAAATCAAGAAGCGCTTCCTACCTACACAGTTTGAAGAGGATACTTGTAGGCAATGGTGAAGATTAAGGCAGTTGGATAATGAGAGTGTAGATGCATACACCAAGAAATATCTTTCCTCTCTACTTCAATTGCAAACCATTAAGAAAATGTCCTAAAAGGAGCAATATCGTACCTTTGTTGAGGGTTTACGCCCTACTATTCGTGCTGATGTACGTATGGTTCGACCATCTACAGCTTCTGATGCTATGGATTTGACATTAGAGTCAAAAAGAAAGCAAGGAAGAAGCTTTGCTACTCGCACCCCTCGAGCAATCCACTTGCCACATCTAGTTGGATGATGAATCGTATCTTCCTACCCTATCAAGACTTTATGGTAGTTTTCTTTGATGATATCATGATTTATAGCAAGAGTCGAGAGGAACATGAGAAACACTTGGATCTTGTTTTCTCTCTCTTATGTGAGAACCAACTGTATGCCAACCGGAGAAAAGTTCTTTTTTTCCAGCGTGAAACTGAATACCCGACTAGCTCAGAGGTTTTGATATGATTTGGACTATCATTGATAGATTTAGCAAGCATGCTTACTTTATTCCTTGTAAGAAGACCTTGACCGCAGTTTAGGCTGCTCATTTGTTCATCAAGCACATCTTTATACACCATGGCCTTCCAAAAGTAATCGTGTCAAACTGGGATAGTAAATTTTGTAGTAACTTCTAGACCACACTCTTTGACAATCTTGGTACGAAGTTAGATTTTTCTATTGCTTTTCATCCCGAATCTAATGGCCAAACCGAGGTCACACAAAATACTATTTGTGACATGTTACGTGCTTATGTGTCTAGTCAGCCAAGCAAATGGGACAAATTTATATACATATTACAATTTGCCTACAACAACACTAAGCACTCTGCTACAACAAATCTCCATTCCAAATTGTCTATGGAAAGACCATTCCTACTCCATTGACCTGCCTTAAGCACCAAGTAGAGGCTGCTGATCGATTTACTAAAGATTTCTCTAGCATTTTGGCTACTGTCAAAAAGAATATCGAGCATGCTCAAGCTGTGTATACTGCACGTGCAAACAAGGGTAGAAAGAAAGTTGTATTTGATGAAGGTGACCTAGTCATGTTATGTATGGCAAAGCGCAGACTTAAGAGTATTGAGACACACCTAGTAGTTAAGTTTGCTCCTAAATCCTATGGTCCCTTTAAAGTTTGGAGCGCATTAATGACAATGCCTATTGGCTCGAATTACCACTCGATTGGAAAATTCATAATTCTTTTCATATGCACCTCCTGAAACCTTTCCATGGAGGCCCACTAGTTCGACCTATTTTAGATGATGCACCGTTGCTTCAAGGAGAGACCCAACTCTTAGAGCCAAACCAGATCATTAATCAACAAATCACTCAAACGAGACATGGAAACTCGTATCCTATTTATCTTCTTACATTTAAGAACCACCCCATTGAGGATGCTAAGTGGATGCCCGAGTGATATTTTCGCCAGTACCCTAATTTATTGACTACTTTTTTGTTGCACAATTGAGGGCAATTGTGATTTCAAGCAAGAGGGATGTTACGAGAATTGGAATTATCCCATTAATTTAATCCTTCAGTATTTAGTTTAGTGAGATCTAGCATTTTTGTCGTGCAGCTGATGCATGTGTGCTCACTGTTCCGTAGTGATGCATGTGTGCTCCTACATGGCTAGATATACGGCTGTGGCGGCTGTATGAGTGTGTAGCATTGTATGCACCACTTATGCGATGACGGTATGTGTGGCATGTGTGCACCATCCGTATGATTTTATTCATGTGTAGCATTAGGTGCACCATGAGATGGTATGTGTCGCATGTTTGAACAATTCATATGTGATTTATTGATTTCGCGTTGCTATAATACTGAAAGGTTGATTGATTGTGGTGATTAATTCCAAGGTTATCTTATGTTTGAAATATTTCATTACTATTGATCGTGTGAATTCAGGGGAAGAGTAATTGATCGGGCGATGGCATCTAGCAAGCATGATCCGCCATATTTTGGGCACATAGGCGCAACTCCAGTGATGCGGGGATGAATAGCTTTATTTTTAGAAAAAGCTAGCTATTCTAGAAGGTGGATGGGCTTTTTGTAAAATTAGGTATGGAGGAAAGCACAGAGGTTTTTTGTATGATTTTTACTCGGAAGCTTTTTGGGCAATATACATAAATACATAGGAGGTGGAAGGAGAGCACCACACCTATGGGGGGAGATTGTACACAGCATGCTTGTTCTTTCCCTTCCGTTTGTGAGTTTTGAGAGTTTGTGCGTATCTTCGAAGAGTGTTGTTGTGTTTTTCAAGGATTTGCAAGTTCCGTGAGCGTTTCTCGTCACAGTGCAACCAGGAAAGTGTGGCCTTATGCTATACTCATGCTATAGCTCGGAAAAGCGATGTGGTCCAGGTATTTTAAAAATGGTTGGCTTTGGCTGAAAATCACTTAGGTAGAACGCTTAAATGCCCATGGACTAATAATGGTGGAGAGTATATCTCTCATGACTTTCAGCATTTCTGTGATACACGTGGGATCAAGAGGGAGCTCACGTCCCCTCATACTCTAGACCAGAATCTAGTTGCAGAATAGATGAACCGCACCATTCAAGAAAGGTTGCAATGTATGCTTTCCAATGCAAGTCTTTTTGGTGGTTTTTGGGCTAAGGCAATGAAGACTGCACTGCATGTGATCAATAGATCACCTAGCAAGAGTTTGGATTGTGATATTCCTGAAGAGGCATGGAGTGGTAAGAAGCCCTCATACTCTCATTTAGATATATTTGGGTGTGAGTCATATGCACATGTGGCAAAAAAGCTTAGGAAGAAGCTAGATCCTAAGTCTAGGAAATGCATCTTTCTGGGTTATGGTGAGAGTGGAGAGATGGGCTATCGTCTCTGGGATCCAGGTAAAATCATATAAAGCCATGATGTGGTATTCAATGAGAAGAAGATGCATAAGACACCCATGAGGGATGTGGAAATGAGAAGAATCACTTTCCAGGATGTGAATCTACCTGCAGATATTGATAAACAGCAAGCTGTCCATGCACCGAATGTGCAGAAAATGGTGCCACCCACAGGTACACAATCAAGGGCAGATGATCGATCATCTATTGGTGGCAATGATGAGCCAAATGTGGCTGATATGCAGGTGGGACAGCAAGCTGAAATGCCCTTGAGAAGAACATCTAGAGTGTCTAGACTGCCTGGGAGATTTGTTCCAGGGGTAGACTATGTGATGCTTATTGATTGCGGGGAGCCTTCTTGTACAGAGAGGCTATGATGCGCGAGGATCAGCGCAAGTGGGAGTATGCTATGCAATCAAAGATGAGTTCACTCATAAAGAATAAGACTTGGGACTTGGTTTCTTTGCCACATGGAAAGAAAGCATTGCCAGGTAAATGGGTCTACAAGATGAAGGTCACAAGTGATGATGTGCCTAAGTACAAGGCCCGTTTGGTTGCTAAAGGGTTTAAGTAAGAGAAGGGTGTGGACTTTGATGAGTTAGGAATATAATAAAGTTGAGAGAGTATGGGCCCCCATACATGATATGAGGGTAGTTTTTTTTTTCCCCGACTCACACACACGGTTGAGGCTATCAAGGGGCAACCCGCCTTGCCTCTATTTTCATGGGGATCCAACGAGGGCCGTTGCCCTGGTAGGCCGGCAGCCCATCCACTGGGCTGCCGCGGCTTCCTGGGGATATGAGGGTAGTTGGAGTGGCTGGGAAATTGGAATGCCCTCTAATTAGGACAAAACGTGCCCTAATAAACCGCCGTGATTAGTAGTTTTTCGACGACGCTCCTTCCTGAGCATTTGGCAAGATTGCTGCATTTTCATCGTTTGGATGCAATTTTGGCCTTGAAAACCACCGCTTCATCGCCAAAACACATTCCGCGCAAGCTTATGGAGCACCGATCTATCAATCCGTCCAATGGAGTTTTGCAGTCTTGGCAATCATAAGTGGTCTTATCGTGGTTTAATTGACGGCCAAGGTCTAGCCTGCATGCGCCAGGTTTTTGACTCCCTCGAATTCTTCTGTCCTTGAATCGATAGCGCTGGAATTTTCACCGTCTAACCCAGAAATTTAGTCCCTGCATTCGCAACGCATTAACTTGGCTCCATTACCCGATATTAATACAGGAATTGAATCGATTTTAATTGACTATCGACACCTTCGGAATTGAATCAATTTTCCGTGAAGTAATTTCATTGCGAACAATGGTCAACTGTCCGATATTTGAAGCAGTCATTCTTGAATTTTGCAGATGTACAAGTTACATCTGGCATCGCCTTATGGGAGGGATTCCATCACCACATTTGAAGTGTTTGATGACCATTGAAGATGCATTGTTTCCTGTTCCTGCTGCTGATGAAGAGATTCGTATCAATTTTTTGTTGTTCTTCAAATGGTACGCACGATAGCATCTGCTGTGGCGGGGTGCCGGTGTGCGATTTGCATATCATAAAGATTTTCGTGGCCTTCATAGGGCGCAAGAAAGCGTTATAATTTGTCTCACCACCCCTTCTATGTGTTTTTACTCTGTTAAAAAATCTAGATGGCTTTTTGGGCTAGCAAACTGGTTTTGTGAAAGTGAGAGCAAGAATCGGAAGTCATCGGCAGCCGTATAGCCTCATAACTGGTTATCCTGGGCTATAGGAGGGCATGCACGTTTGAGAAAATGTCAAGCTGTCATCCAGTCACTGCCCTTTGCGCCAAGTCAAATAAAGGATAAAGCATACTTGTAGAGTATTTTAAAGTCCTCAAAACTGAAGTCCAAGGAAGCTTTTAATTTATATATCATGTTGTTACAGATTCTCAATCGTCCAAAGTTTAGGCTTCTTTAGAACATTCAATAGATGGGTTGAATTCTCAATGTAGCAAAGATGTGTTTTTCTCATGCCTTTTGTCTACATTTCTGAAATCAGATGCAATTATCAGCATGATGAACAGTAGCAGCACATTAAAAGGGTCCTCTTTAAATTGGAGGACATCATACGCATGATGTCAGGGCTTGTAGTTTGGGAGTCCTTGGATTTTGTATCGTTGTTTGTAATCAATGAAAAGCTTACCAGAAAACTAAATAACTCATTTCATCTCAACACCTAAAAAAAATCCACCTGGCAAAACCTGTAGCGTTCTTTGTTTCAAAAAGCCAGGAATCACGGGCTTGCCAAAACAAGGAGCTCAAACTACAAGCCCGAAAAAGAAGAAGAGAGAAAACAAAAGTCCTTTTCTAAGGTGATAGAACACTTAAACCAAAGGATGCCCCAAGTAGACTAGATTTCATGAGCCAATATAGAAATCCAAATATAATATTCTGCTCACAGGCAGTGTACATTCTGAGAAAAGAAACTCATAGTCCTCCAGCTCAGGGGGAGGAAATATGATAATTCCAATGGCTTATCACCTAGGCAAAGAACGCTCCAAAGGCATAAAGATTTGTTAGCCGCCAGTCCAAAGTCATGAAGGTGAGGTTGCTCTCTCATCTCCAAGAGGAAGAGCTAGGTGGAAGGCACATGCCGCTTGAACACCTAGGGTGGACACTGAAGGCTGCAACACCAAAAAGAATACCAACCACCAACGTGACCTACCACCATCAACACCTCGCGGCCAGCAAAGTGTACAGGAACCAAAAATCTGCACCAAGAGACGAGATGAAAGGGGTGTTGGAGGCATTGGGTGGTGAGGTGCAAACTTAACCCAAGCCTCAACACGATTAAGCCATTGATGCCAATGCAGCATATTGAATTACAGAATTCATTAACAAAACCAAGGCAGTGGAGGCGATCTGCAGCAGGTACAGGCTGAAGGGGGCTGGAAGCACCAACAGGAATCTACTAGGAGCAAGAGAATGTAGCAGCTAAAAGGAAAACACTAACAGTGTCTCCAAGCAGCTAATATAGCTAGGACAACCTTTGCAAATATGCACAGCAAACAGAGGGCAGTGAAAGAAGGAACAAATAGTGCCATCTTCCAGTCTGCACCGACAGTACAGACTCTACGGCAGCTTGAGCACCATGGAAGAAAGATTACTAGAAAAGGTGCAACACCACTCAGTAATTGGGGGGTAAGGGTGCAAAGCTAAAACGGTCAAGGGGAAAGCCACGTCACACTCTTGTTGGGGGCTCCTTGACTAAGATTTTAAGTTTTACAAACTCTTTTATTCAATGAATTGGTATCTGCAAGGAAGTAATTTACCCTTTTGTAGTATTTTATTATCCAAATGGTGTCACTAGTTCTTTATGGAATAATCAATAACCACAAATGCCATGAGGCTTTTAAAAGTTGAGCCCTTGTCCTTTCTCCGAACACACTCAAAAAGATTGACCCTTGATGGAAGACCTTTCACATGTGTCAAACCATCCATAAGTCGAATGTTAGGAATTGGATCTTGGCGATTTGCCAATGTTAATGGTCACATTGCTTAATACGATTGAGAAAAAACAAAACAATTACAATAGTTTTGAACTAGATGTACATACCTATTTGAGGTTGTATAGGCAAAAGGATGGTTAAATGGCTATGGCGAGGCCAAGTCTACTCTCCCAAATTTAACTATGTGAGAAAGGGATTTGCCCTCAGTTAGCCATATACACCTTAGAATAAACGTCTCTTGTCTCCTGGAATTTAGTGGCCAAAGACTTCTTAGGTTACTAACCACTTGGATTTTGTATAAAGGAGGTCCAAGTCTAACTTTGGCTTTACTTGGTCCCGGGTCGTGACATGAAACTTATGTATTCTTAGGACGTCCAAGAGAAGCAATGCAAAAATGACTCTCTTTATGAGAATCAGCCTCGCCATAGTGAGACTTGTTGCCCCATGGCATCTAATCATTCTTGAGTGATTCAAAGTCTACCGTATTGTATTGGCCAAATATAGTTGTGTACAAGCCAACAAACCTCTAAGATATACTACTTGGAGCAAATGTCTAATTGCATGTGCCACAATGATGTAGATGCGATAGATATAGAGCAATCCTAGCAATATACCTACCTTTCAGTGATGATATTGTCTAGAATGCTCCAACCCTAAGCACAATCCGTTTGAGTCTTGTAAATCAAATTTAGAACTATATGACTATGGCCTTTGTATCTAGTGATGTGACTATCACATGCACCCCTGCACTAGGGAGCATTGTGACACAGTTTGACCCCAAGCAACAAGTTTAGAAGAGGCAAATGTCACATGCACCAGTGTCAAGCCCTTCCAACCCCCATGTAAGGAGGGCTTTGCCCCTCATTTCAGGACTCAACTCCCAGCCTCCAACATCGCCTATCAGCTAGCATATGGTCGAGGTTCGGTGTCCTGTTTCAGCAGCGTAGCTCCATCTCCCTCATGTCGCAGTTAGGGGACTAGGCATTTATGCCATCACTATAAATAAAGCAATGTACTATAGGAAGATCTCTGGTGTCTCTCATGAAGGAACATGGTGGAGAAGGAGAGGGAGAGAGAGAGGGTAGGCTAGGGAGATAGATAATGATACTCAAATGGAAACACAATGAGAGGAAACAGAAATGAAAGAAAGAGAAATAGAAGTACCAAAATGAAAGGACTCATATCGATAAGCTTGATGTAGACTCCTTGATGTGTGTTGATGTGACAGACAAGTACAATCATATATAGGATAGGTACACACACTAGAATACCAAAGTGTATATGAGATATCTCCCAATATGACACGTGGCACTCACACATAAGACTCTACTAGAACTCCTAGTAGAACACAATAAAAGAGACTCAACTTGACTTCATGTTCTAACACTCCCCATGGAGGAAAGGTGAGGGACTACTGGAATGGAACCAAGAACATAACATGACAATGATGGACTATGTAATTCAGAGGCTAAAGTCTGAGCGTGTTCAGAGGTTGATCCAAGCACTCTCATGGCTTGAGACTCAACATGCTCAGAGGCTCACATCTTAGCATGGCTACATGCCCAGCTCATAGGTCTAGGAATTCACCACCATCCTGGAACTTGGCCAGGCCTGATAAAGAGACCCTATCAAGCCAATACATGGCTCTTACAATACATCCCCCTCTAGGCTCCAAAACAAGGTGACATGGAGCCACACACTAGAGATAGCAAAACATCATTTTAGGAGGACTATCCAAGGATGAGAACCTTTATTGATTCATGAGATTATTACATTGAAGTTTTTGGGATTTGAATGTCTTTTTACCTTGGAATATAATGCCTGCTCCTCACAGACATCTGTGTTCTTCGTTCATGATCAAGAAGGATTGCAACCATATCATCAAAAGACATATCCCGTGCTACACGAAGTGCTGGTATAATATTACGACAGTGAGGAATATCCTCAATGCAGGAAAGGAGGACATCCACGTGATCATCTTCCCCAACAGGGGTCTTCAAAGCAGCAAGTTGGGTCCATATGATTCAAATGAGCATTAAGAGAATCTTCATGCTTCATATGGATCTTAAAGAATTCTTGCCGGAGAAAAACTTTGGAGTTGATAATTTTGTTACCAAACAGACGCTCTAGCTTGTCCCACAATTCATGTGCAGTATAATCAAAATCCAAGTGATAAATAACTTGATCAGACAAACCCAAACCAATGATAGCATGAGCTTTGTCATTGAGATTTCCCCAAGCTAGAATTTTCTTTTCTTCAGATGCAGGTTTCTTGTCTTTGCCCACTAACCACATTCCACACACCTTCCTGCATAAGCAAGAGACTCAGCTTGGTTTGCCAAGTGCCAGAAAAATTTTCAATAATAATAGCAGATTTGGAAGACTCCATTTCAGCAGGGACGAGAGGGAATATTGCAGACCTTAATCTCCGAGCTTTTGTCCCAACAGCCCTGAAAGAAGATGGCGACCAGCAGTTCGGCTTATGCTTGCATTGCACCGATCTTCTTCATGCCACGAACAAGCTGGAAACGGCCTCAGCTTGCTGAAATGTATGTACCAGTGAATCTTCTCCACGCATTAGCCAACACAGCAAAGAATGTGCTTCACGCAGTAGCCAGCGCAGCAAGAATATGTCCCACGCAGTAGCCAACACAAAACAGTCACGAATCAGGGATTTAATGCGCCTTCTCCAAGTAGCAACCACGAGCAGCTCCATGCATCAGCAGCAACGAGGCCTTACTGCCACAATCATAGTGTCGAAATTTGCAGCCAAAGTGAGGTGGAGGAGAGGCTTGCGGTGGAGGAGGAGAAGATGATGAAGGAGAAGGGGGCTGTCTTCCAAGAGGAAAGAGGGGGAGCAGCTCATCTTTCTTGGCCTCCCTCACCTCAATCCCTTGGAAGAGCAAGAGGGTAAAGGAATGAGGGAAGAAGAAAGAAAGCGAGGAGGAAGGATGGCGCTGATAGGGCTGTCTTCCAAGAGGAAAGAGGGGGAGCAGCTCCTCTTTCTTGGCCTCCCTCACCTCAATCCCTTGGAAGAGCAAGAGGGTAAAGGAATGAGGGAAGAAGAAAGAAAGCGAGGAGGAAGGATGGCTCTGATACCACATGAAGGACATGGTGGAGAAGGAGAGGGAGATAGATAATGATACTCAAATGGATCCGGGAGCACAAGAATAGGCTCTGTAGTCAACTTCTTCTTGAGTGTATTGAATGCTTTCTTCTGTGATATTCCCCATGTGAAGGCTGCATTTTTCTTAGTAAGGTCATGTAATGGAGCTGCGATATCAGCAAAATGCCTGATAAACCTTCTGTAGTAAGAACACATGCCTAGGAAACTTAGAACTTCATGCACAGTTTTCAGCTCTGGCCATTCTTGAATGGCACGGATCTTTGCCGGATCCATCTGTATCCCATTCTTGGATATTATATGCCCCAGATAATGGATTTCTTCCAAGAAGAATTCGCTTTTCTTGCTGTTTGCATAGAGCTGATGATTTCTCAGCTCTTAAAACACTATAGCAAGATGTTCCTTGTGCTCTTCTTCTGTCTTTGAAAAGACTAGGATATCATCAAAGAAAGTACCCATGAAATGCCTGTACTTTCGGAAGATGCGATCCATCATTCTATTGAATGTGGCTGGAGCATTTGTCAACCCAAAAGGCATCACTAAGTATTCATACAACCCGAATGTAGTGCGGAACGCTGTCTTGTGCACATTGGTGATAGCCACTCTTTAAGTCTATCCTGCTGAAATTTGAATCTCCATTTAACTGATCCAGCACATCATCAATGCGTGGAATAGGGAATCTATTCTTGATGGTCATTTTGCTTAGTGCGCGGTAATCGACGCACATACGGAATGAACCATCTTTCTTCTGTACTAGCAGTACAGGGGAACAAAAAGGAGACGAGTTGGGCTGAATCAACCCTTTGGACAGCAAGTCCTGTACCTGAGCCATAATCTCTTCTCGCTAAGTTGCACTAACTCTGTATGGGGGCCTATTGGGTGGCTCACTACCAGGCATTAACTCTATCTGATGATCTTCTGGTCTCTCTGGGGGTAACTCCCCTGGCAAAGCATCGGAAAAGCAATCTTTAAAGTTTACAAGAAACTGAAACTTATCTTTGTCTACATCATTCATTTCAGCATGCATATCATTCTCTTTTTCTTTTATAAAAACCATGTACGCGGAAATTGCAGACTTTATTGCTTTACCACATGTAACATCAGATACAATGGGGATAGTCTCCCCTTTATTCCTGGCAACTAAACGCTGGTTTTCCCCCCTATGCACAAACTCCAGCACTCTTTCAGGAAGAGTCAACTTCACTGCCTTGCGATGAAACCAAGGCATTCCCAAGACTACATCATGATGTTTCAGTGGAGAAATTAAGAAGTCTTCCTGATCCACATAACTCTGTACATGAAGACGGAGCTTCCCTATCAAGGGAGTGATTGGCACAGGATTCCCACAGAACATCTGATCGGCATCCAAAGCCCTGCCCAACTCCTCTGTCTTTATTCCCAGCCTCAGGGCTAGGTCCTTTGATATGAAATTATCAGTAGCCCCTGGATCAAATAAAATAAGCGCTTGCTGGTCTTTGACTTTGCCCCATGATAGCAGCAATTCTCGTTCTTCTGGGTTTGAAACATGACCCAGTATGTCAGGAATTCCTCCTGTCATTGGCTTTTGCGGTCCCCGTGGCTTCTCTGCCTCTTTTCCCTTCGAAGTTGAAGGCTTTTCTGGGCACTGGGCAGCCACATGCCCCTCTTTGCCGCACTTGAAGCATTTCCCATCTTTATGGAATTCAGCTATCTGTTCAGGGGTGAATGGAGATTTGCCTTTATATGACTTTGAAAACTGAGTACCTCTCGGCTTCTGAGGCTGAAACCCTTTCTTTTCAACCTTGGGATACTCTTTCTTTTCTGATTTTGAAAAATCAGTTTCCTTTCTTTCGGCACGTCCTGCATGCAAGGATAGTACAGTGGATGGATCTTGTAACGGCACAAGACTAGCTATTGAAGCTGAATGCATAAGGTCTTGAATGTTCTTTGCCCCCAAAGCATTCACTACTGCCTCGATTCTTGGACTGAGACCTGCTCTGTACTTTCTCATTTGGGTTCCTTTGGAGATCTTTTTGAAAGGTGCAACCTGCAAATAAGCATCCCAAAACTTTTGGTTGTACACATCCCCTGTATCTCCTGCATCCATATGCAAACTGTCCCAATCTTGAAGAACATGGTCTCTAAATTGTTTAGGCATAAACTACTGGTAGAAGGATTTCTTGAAGTCCTTCCACTTCTTTGGGGCTGACCCATCTGTGGTTTGTGCACTCCACCATGCACTAGTTGTTGCTGTCAAGTGCAAACTGTCCATTCCTAACTTGGAGGATTCTGAAAACTTTTTTGTACCAAATGCAGCATCAGACTGCCTGATGAATTGCAATGCTTTGTCTGTATGACCATACTGTCCATTGTAGGTCATAAACTTGACAGATTTACCTTCCTCTTTGAATTCCTTGGTCTCTCTGGAAGACTTACTCTTCCTAGACTTCTTGTGTTTCCTTCTTTTCCTGGATGGTTTATCTGATAAAGAAGAAGATACAGAAGTTGAACTCGAGGTAGACGGTGATGGACTAGGAGATCGGTGATGATGCCTCGATCTCTTCCTGCTATGAGACCGTCCCCTATGAGATCTCTCTTTCTCTGGCTGTACAAGAGAGTGTGCCTCTGGCATTGGCACGTCATATGCTACATTAGGCATAGCTTTTGCTTGAAACAAATGCTGAGCCCTTGGATCCTTTTTGAGATTTTATACGAGTGCGTACCATCTGCTCAAATTCTTGCTGAGTTTGTTGCACACCTCTGTCTTGGATGTACATCCCTATCTTGTGAATCCCACTGGATAGGCAATTGAGCCATTTTTCTTACAACTTGTCTGAGATCTGCAAGTTTCTCACACACACACTATCTATGCAACTGATGCACGCTGCCTTTGCTTTTCAAAGAGAAAATTTACCTCAACAAGAGGTGTCTTGCATTCACAATCTATGGCAGTACTGGGCTGTCAGCTCAAGGCATATACCCACAAAGTTGCCAAGGCATCAACAACTATATTGCCCCTTTTCTGGCTGCTGCAGAAAGCACTCAGAATGCATCTGATTCCCTTTTTCTGAACACAAAGGCATGCATTTTCTCTTTTTCTGCAAATCTCTGATTTCTCCTCTGATCTCTGCTGTTTCTGACAGTAAATACTCTCTCAGATAGGTGAGAACTGCTAGCAGAAACAGTCTCTTTTTTTTTGTTTTTTTGTTTTTTGGGGGACAGTAACCAGATGAAGTAACTGGCTGGTTACTCTAACCAGACTAGTTCTGGCCTGGTTTGGTTGGCTTTGAACTGCACCTCAACCATCTGTAGTCTAGTTAACCAGCTATGGTCTAGTTAACTAAAACTAAGGTTAGTTGTCAGATCTGGTTTGACTAACCAGTCTAGTTTGGTTAGACCGACTAACTGAACCTCTAACCAGGGTTAACTAACCAGAGTTAGTCTAGCCACTGGTTTGCCACCTCAGCAGTCCAAGTCAGCTGCCATGTGTCCTGCCATGTCATCACCCTACATGTGCTACCACGTCAGCATTAGCTCCCACTGCCATGTCAGCATCCACACGTGTCTGCCATATCAGCATCCACACATGTCTGCCACGTCAGCTCTATGCATGCCACATGTACGCCTGTGCCACGTCACCTGCCTGGCTGGCTGCCATGTAAGCCTAAGGTTGAACCTTGGCTGAGAAAATATGCGTAGGCGAATCGTCTAGAGCATTGTGCCTTAGAGACCGTCGCACGTCGCGGGCTTTTGCGTCTTTGCGTGAAGGTCCGTCAGCCAGCCTTCTGGAGACCGTCCGTTGCGAGCTCTTCTGCATACTCTTATTCTCCAAAAGAACTTTGGAGTGGTGAGGGTTATTGCATCATGACTTACGCCAACATGGAGACATCTCGTCACGTGAAAGAAAGAGCCCGACTTATATTTGTTGCACCTTGGTTGGCCTCTTTGAAAGTTCCATGGGCATTTGTTGGCAGGTCCCGCGTGGCTTTCAAGCCCCAAAGTTACAGTCGTTCGGTTACTGCAATATTTACACCTCTGCTAGTGTAATCCGTGATACAGCGGATAATGAAGCTCAGCGCCATATCTAGCAACGTCGTCAAACGGGCCAAGTGTTTCAACGTAAAATTGCTACGCTAGCCTTTATAGCTTTAGATCGTCACCCCCTTCAAAAAGAAGGCGAGCCAAGCTCTGGTACCAATGAAATACTAGCTCTCTTGTGGAACTCACGCTCGTAATTATCTGTAGAAACACTCTCATAAGAGCTCTCTCTCTCTCTCCCTCTACACACACACAGCTAGGGCCCAAGACAACATGTCGGGCTGGACCCCCCGAAGGTATTTTATTTCTTGAAGAGAGAATCTGTTTCAAGAGTTCAGCGTAGAGCTGCTTGATACATCAAATCCAAAACGTGAATGAATCATTACAAGAGCTTCAAGCTCATTTCAAATTGGCAACATGCCACTTGTCTAAAATCTAGACTAAGTCCTATTACATGCCACTAAGGACAACTCTGGAGTCTTTGAAGCACTTGGTCACGCGAACCGCCTCCTACATGCTTGTTAGGCTCCCGTAGCGCTTAGGAAAAATAACTCTTCCTAGTACTCGCAACAATTAATTAAAGCCCACCACCATGGCACCCATTAATTGTTAGCGCTTTGCATGCAAATAACACACTGTGGACTAATTCTAGTCACGGTGGGCGTCCTCACTGAATACATGTGCACACATAACAAATATAAAAATATATATTTATTTTCTAGTTGACCGAAGTCAACGCTCTTGATCATGATTAAGGAGCTTTGACCAAGGGTCGATGCGCCTTAATTATAGCCAAGTCTCGCCAACCGAAGTTGGCACAACTCTCCAACCAAAGTTGGCACATCTTGGTTAACCGTGGTTAACCCTCTTGGTGCATGCCAAGTCTCGTTGACCGAAGTCAAAACTCTCTGATTGTAGTGAGCTCTGTAGTTCTCTGGTTAACCGTAGTTAACCCTCTTGGTAATAAACCAAGTCTCCTTGACCGAGGTCAGTTTTACTTGACCAAAGTCAAGTATCTTTGACTGTAGTCAATTCTTTGACCATTAAAAGAACTCTTTGACCATAATTAACACATATAAAACTCTTTAATTATGATCAAATAAATGGTCAACTGTACTTTGACTTAGGATATTCACATTGTGGTGACATTGTATGGATGACAATAGATAGATTGAGTAAAATGGTTTATTTTTTTCCAGCTAAATTTTTTATGAAAGCTCCTCACTTAAGGACAAGTACCTTTCATGGTTGAGAAAAAGTTGACTATGTGCATATTTAATTGTCCTCAATGAAATGGTCAAAAAACTCTTTCTCATAAGCTGAATATCTTTGCTACGTTGAATCTAGCTTTTCACTTTCAAGAGCTGCAGGCCATCCGTCTTGGATGAACAAGCCATGTGCATAGGCTTCCACCTACTACGAATGGTAGATGTGGATGTGCTACCTTTAACATTGGTGCAATATCTATAATACATATCATAGCCTCAAAACTTTCTTGTTTAGCTCTAACCAATGAAGGTCTTTCCCCTCTCCTTAAGTTGGTGTGTCATTGGAACATCAACTTTGGCATAATCTTTTATAAATCTTTTATACAAGCTAGATAATCCAAGAATTATTCGTAACTTCTCAACCATTCCTTGGATAAGGCCATACAAGAATAGTCTTAACTTCTTCACGATCCATAGGGGTATGATTTTGAAAAATGCCAAATGTATTTGACCTTGTTGGTGAAAAGTTTTGGCAAAAATTTTATGTTTATGAAGCAAATTGAAAACTTTTTTCAAAATATTCTTATGCTCTTTTTTAGATTGACCAGATGAGGATATCATTCAAAAAGTCCTACAATGAACTTATAAAAAAAGGGTTTCAACATATTATTCATGAGACTCATGAATGTGGCTGGAGAATTAGCCATAATGGCCATTACGAGTTCTAAATGCCATCTTTGGCAAGGTGGAGGGAATCTACGTGGAGCAGCCAGAGGGATACACTGCATTTATGGTAGATTTTGTGGATGGAGCCGGATGATGATCAAGTTGAATGGGATAGATTGGTCTACTCTCACCCTAACAGCCCTGGAGAGGATGAGGACAGGGGGGAGTGACCTGCATCAGGATATGGGATGAGTGGACTGTCAGCTCAAGAGATGAAAGGCTTGCCATGTGGGCAGATGATAGGGCTGACTGGGATGCTATGTGGGCAGCATGGCAGGAGCAGAATGTTGGAAATATGTCTTGATTGGAGCCCATATTCAGGGCTGATCAGTCCCCTAGGGCCAAGGAGCTATTCATAGGCCATAACATGGGAGCCAAGCACTGGCACAAAGGCTACAATAAAGGATATGCTGGGGCCTGTTATAAGCCAGCAGCAGGTTGGCCAGTCTACAGACTGGCCAGCCAATGGTTGTCTGTGGACCTTCTAGGGTGGGTTCACAGACTCCTAACAGAAGGTCCGCCGTTTGTTCAGTCAGCCTCAACAAGGAGAGAGAGGGGGTCAATCCCTGCTGTAAATAGACCCCCCTATGGGGGTAGTTAATGCAAAATCTCTACACCCCCAAACTCGCCACTTTTTAATAAACCAGGGCCACAGCTTCATGTTATACCTTATAGACACGTTGGTGTTTTCGTTTTGTCTGGTGTCCTCTTTTATACACATAATCTAACTCGACTTCTCCATAGGTGTTGATATCAATCCTTTGATGAATATGTGGGGTTTTCATTAGTTGACTAATAAGGTCTGTTGTCAGTGACAACTGGTATGCTTCAATACATTCTTTGTGGGAGTAATTTTGGACTCCTGTATGAAAGCCCATTACAAATGCCCTACTTGCATTGCATCGTACTTCCACCTACTCCAATATTGATGCTGGATCTAGTTCATCCCCACATTTGATTGGGCTGAATTTACTGGCTGGAAAAGGCTCATCCTTCCAGCAGTGTACATCCGTGCAATTCCTTGTGGTGATATTGCTGGCAAAGTTCTCAGTGCTAGTGGTGCATTTCTTGTAACATTTAGCAATTAAGTACCATTCTTTGATGCCGTTTCTGTCTTTATTGACTATACCTTTTAGTATGCTGATTCTGCTCTTAAAGGTGATGCTGTGATAGCCATGTCACTGTTCTAACTGAGTGATGCACATCCCTTGTTTTCAATGCCCTTGTCCCATGATCCAGGAGTCTTGTTCATGTTTTACTGCTAGGATGCTATAGCATTTTAAAAAAAAATGTCACCACATTCATTGATACAGCATATGGTGGCTCAAGTTTGATTGAGGCTTTACAGACTCTATTCCTTTTGGTAAAACACATACTTTCCTTTTCAGCATCTGTAAATAACTGCTGTGTGCAAAAACAGTGATTGGCAAGGAATGAAACTGTTTTGGAATACATCAAGAATATGAAACGTCTTTTATTCCTACTTGGAAAAGCCATTCCTTTTTGCCTCATACTGATAATACTCAATCTGATTAGCCTAATTCTTTCTGCAAAAGCTACGAACTGCATATTGTTCCTTAATGTGTTTTTAGATCTTATAGTCTCCTTTTCTGTTTCTTATTTGCAGGCACTAGCATTGCCCAAAGGATGGCGTGGTTTGGCACATTTTCAGTTGGAAAGCCAGCGGAATGTTTTAAGGAAAAGGTATGTTGGAATATGAAGCCAAAGTGAGTCTAAAATGAGTGTTCTAGGTGGTCTAGGTGTGGTTTTATAGTCTAGTGAGTCCTAGACATGCCACGTGTCACATTGGGAGATATCCCATAGACATTGTGACTTTCTAGAGTCTAGTGTCACACTATATAGTGTTGTACTTGTCTATTGTCTATCACATCAGTCAACATCAAGCTATCAATACATTGTGAGTATTTTGGTTATTGCCTTGCACTTGTACTTTCTTTTTCCATTTTGCCTTTCATTATGCTTTCCTTATTTCCATTCCGTTCCTAGCTAGCTACCATGTCTCTTCATATGGTATTCCCTTCTCCCTTCTTCCTTTGCCTCTCCATCTTGAGCCCTTTTCCTCCTACCCAAGCCTCACCATCGAAGACCTCGAGCCTCAGCAAGGAAGGACCATGTGGAGCTGCAGTAACCGCCAATGCTCATCCAATTGAGCCGCCTCTCTGCCCGCCATCCTGCGGATCTTCTGCCCGCTCCTCTACTCGCCATTCAGCCCGCAGCAAGCAGCAAACAAGCCCGCCATTCTGCTCGCTCTTCTACCCGCCTTTGCTGCCTTACCACACGAAGCTGCCCATGCAGCTCTTGCTGGCCCTACCACGCAGCTCTTGCTGGCCTACCACGAAGCTCTTGGTGACCTGAATCTGCCCACACTGCTGCTCCAGCTCCTGCCCACACTGCTGCTGCGCTCTCTACCCACGCTGCTGCTCCTGCAAGTCGCCAAATCCGCCACCATTTCTCTGCTAAGTGCCTGCAATGAGCTGCCCAAACTGCCCACATTTTTCTACAGCTCATATGTGCCTCTGAATTCTCTCTCTCTCGCATTCCCGGCATTGGCATCGGTCTTCTACTTCCTGACATTGCTCTCTCACTTGGCCCGGACAGATTGATGTAAGCTCCCGAGAGCTCCCGAGCATGACACGGCCCAGCATCGACCTATGATTGCCCGTACTGATCGATGTGAGCTCTGGATATTTCTCGACTATCGACGATTGCTTCTTTGAGTTCTCGTGGTGCTCGAGCTTCACATTGATTGACTCTTCGAGTGCTTGTGACTCACCCGATATTACTTATCTGATTGGTGCCTGAGGTTCTTCGCATTGATCGACTTTCCGATTGCTCATGGTACCCAAGGCCTCTACATCGACTTTTGGGTGACTCTCCATCTTCTATTTTGAGAGTCATGCCATGACTGCTCCATGTAGCTACTCCATGGACTTCACCGACACATATTTTGGGGCATCCATGCCTAGTGCTTCATCGACATAGTCATCGACGTGCACATATGTGCAGTGGCTACTTGGAGGACATCTCTTACTCCTAAGAGATCTATTTTTATTATTTCTACAGCTTGATGTATTTTGGGGTCCTCTGCCCTGGGTAGTCCCCCTAAAATGATATGTATTGAGTGTTGGGTTTTCATTGAATCTAAAGGTCCTCTGCCTTGGATAGTCCTCCTAAAAAGATGTATTTGGTTTTCCTATTTTGGTGTGTGGCTTCCTAACATGTTCTGTTATGAAGCGAAGGGGGGGTGTACTGTGGGAGTAAATGTGTTGGCTTTGATAGGTCTATTTGTTTATCAGCCCTGGCTTGAGAGTTCCAGGATGTTCGTGCATTGGTCTCCTAGACCTCTGAGTTGGTCATGCATCCATGCATGATGAGCCTTTGAGCCATGCTAGATGAGATTTCTATGTTATTCTCACTAGCCTCTGAGCCATGCTCACTTACCTCTGAGATTGTGTGGGAACCATGTCTAGTTCTAGACCGGCATGCACAGTTTTGATGACCGTCATTGTCATGTTCTGTTCTTGGTTCCATTCCAGTAGTCTCTTACCTTGCCTTCATGGGGGAGTGTTGGAATACGAAGCCAAAGTGAGTCTAAAATGAGTGTTCTAGGTGTGGTTTTATAGTCTGGTGAGTCCTAGACATGCCACGTGTCATATTGGGAGATATCCCATAGACATTGTGACTTTCTAGAGTCTAGTGATGTACTTGTCTATTGTCTATCACATCAGTCAACATCAAGCTATCAATACATTGTGAGTATTTTGGTTATTGCCTTGCACTTGTACTTTCTTTCCTTTCCATTTTGCCTTTCATTATGCTTTCCATATTTCCATTCCGTTCCTAGCTAGCTACCATGTCTCTTCAAGGTACCCCCCTTCCCATTGCTGCTTTTGGAATATTTTGCTTACTATGGCCCATTGTACTCCTAGGGAAAAATTGAGAAAAGAATGAAAGGTCCTTGTTAAGCTTTGTCATCTTTTTGCATATTATATACAAGAAATAGATGGTAGCAGGTTTAAATTTGCAAACATAGAGCACTAACTTTCCCCAGAATGAATGAAGTTCAATACATATATAACTTATATCCAGGGCCTATGCTAGAGGGGTGAGGTGGGGGAATGAATACCCCAACCGCTCCTGCTCCCCTGCCCCCTATATGGAAGATGTACTAACTCTAATTGAGAGGAGACCCATCCTTTTTACTTAGCAAGTTGTGCGAACAAGATGGCAAAGCTATGGACTATTATGATCTGAGTGCCCAAATAACGTTAGACTGAGCTGTAAACATCATAAACAAGACGTAGATGGTATCAGGTTTGAATTGCAAACATAGAGCACAAACTTGTCATTGAATCAATGAAGTTCAGTACAATATAACTTGTATACCCTTGGAAATTTGTGTATGGAAGATACAAACTAACTCTAAGTGAGAGGAGGACCATCCTTGTTACTTACCGAGTTTTAAAGCAAGACGACAAAGCTATGGACTATAGCTTTTACGATCTGCGTGTCCTAATAACATTAGACTGAAGTTTTACAGACATAACCAAACATGCAATTGATAAACAAAATAGTATGCCATATTGAGTATCAGCACATGAGCAAATCATTGTGATATCATCAAAAGAGATCTGCAAACATCTTCCGGAGTTAGAACAATACAACATTAAATCTTTAAATCTTATGGAATTTGTCACTCTTACAGAAGAGTGATTTGCTCAAGCTCAAAGCTTTCTATGATGCGGGGGTTGAAATTCTTTGGACAGCAGAGGGTACATTTGGAGCAAATCGTCAGCTAAGGACGAGGATTTAGTGGCCAGTCACTCTAGAGCTGCTTTGGTAGTAATGATTCAGGGAGCAGGTCTGCTGGATAGATATATGACTCTAAGCATCAGAATGGCAAGAAGCAAGTATAGCTGAGTTTTCCACTTTAAGAGGAAAACGTAGGTGGAGCAAACACTAGAAAGTTGTCTGGCTAGAAATTACAGCTGCTAGAGAAGGTTCTCTATCAAATTGTCATATTAAAACCATTGGTAGCATGCAGGGTGGATAATTTTCATGATATAGTATTGAAGGAACATGGTAGAGAGAGGGAGAGAGAGAGGGTAGTGATGATGAGTCTAGTGTGTCACAATGCACCCTAGTGTTGGGGTGCATGTGACAGTCTGAAAAAAAAACGTACCAAATGGATTTTTGGAAATATATACGCAATGGGTTTTGGATAGTGTGGCAAGAGCTTATTAAATGATCATTATATGTGGAATGGTTGTCAGTATTAACTTCTTGTTACGGAAATTAATGAAGGTGTAGTGATCAGTGCCTATATCTCCCAAGAGCATTGATACTTCTCTCATGTACCTACGGGTGTTCAGATGGATTTTGAGGGTTATATTACAAATACTATATAGTGAATCCAGATCTGAAAGAGAAGTATAGTTTAGCAATGATTGGCATGACGTTGAAAGGTTATGACACTACTATGATTCTGAGATATATCAAAATCGGAACCTTGTTGAATATGGTTTACTCAAACCTCGGATGAGAATTGAGTAGGTGGGCTTGAATCAAATTTTGAGTTTGCTTAGAGGATTCTAGACCTTATACTTCTCCAATTTACTATGCTTGGTAAATGCATATATTTCAAGTTTTTTGTGTTAACTACCTTGTGGATACTCCTTATGGAATGCGACTTTGGAATGTGAAGTATAGTCTGAGAATAATTGATTTGTTTTCCTACCCTAATTTATGCTAGCGTAAATCGATTTTTAAAGGTGGGAGAATTTTATGTTCATAATTGGACTAACTATGGCGGATGAACTGTCTTGGGGAAGGCCAGGCTAATCTAGGATTTTGGATTGGGCCTAGGGTAAGGGTGTGGTGTAAGCAGGTGTTTTAATTAACCTAGGGTTGAGACCGAATTTGCATGGACGATGTTTATGTCCTATTGATTGAGCTAGCCGAATATTGGCGTGGATATTTTGGTATGAGAGCTAAATAGGCAAAGCGTGGGCCCTAATTAAACCAAAGCTATGTTGGACATGCAACCTAAGTTTAGGGCATATTGCTAAGGATAGCCAATGCTTGGTCGATAAGAGGCTCAGTATTGAGGGTCAGTGAGGTGGACTCTCCTTTGGATTTGACCTATTGGCAAGGGGGCAGTAGCCTAGAGGAAGGAGCATGTGGTATGGGACGTGTGTTTTGATGGCTCTCGTGGTGGTCTACACCTCAGGTGCACGGGTGGCTTGATGTACTGAGCCTATGTTGGGAGGTGAGCTGCTAACATGGGTTGTTTGAGGGATTGGCCCGTGTTGCTTTGGACTTTGGTTCGAAGTTACACCCCTCCAGGGTCAGATTATTACTTTACCAGGTCAGTAGATGTTTCATGGCAAGTGTACTTCAGCAAACTTGGGTATCCCCAAATTGGCCACATGCCACCAAAGCGACATTCTACAAAGACCTTTTTCTCTGCTTGACCAAGGATGGCTCGGATCCTACAGGTCCAATAATTAGATTTTGTACAAATAGCTATGGGATAGCTAAGGAAATCATCCCATCGATTTCACATTTAGACAAGTTGGTAGTTGACATGCAAGAGGAGCATATGTTGATGAGATGCCCTTCAAGATCCATGGAAGATAGCACAGTCTCTTTGAGCATAGGTTTAGGACATAAGTTACATCATTGACTATTCAGACCACAAATATGCTGCACTTTCTTTCCTTGAGGTCACCAGACATAGAGGGACACTAGTCGTGAGTTAGGGGCTTAGATAGCAGAGGATCAGAGGCTATTTTAGGGGGGGAAAGCATACCGAGTGGCCACCGTATGACACGAGATCTTGAGCCCACTCTTCATAGTTGCCACACAAGTAAGAGGATATCTACAAAACCAGCAAGTGGGCATCCTATTTGGGGCATCATGCTCTCCGTGTCGTGCGTTTGGTTGCTTGAAGGTGTCCATGAGTCCATCTCATGGAGCAAAGCGGAGGAAGAGAGTGACAAATCTTAGGCATGCTATAGAGATGCCAAGGATCTTGATGGGACCCTTGCCACGACCACTTCAGCTCTTGGTCTCGTAGGACTTTTTGGTCTTTTGCAGATGTTAATAAACATATTTCTCTCTCTCTCTCTCTCTCTCTCTCTCTCTCTCTCTCTCTCTCTTTGGACTGTGGTTTGGTATGAAAGCAATTTCTTGAGCCATATTGATGAGAGGGCTCGCCTCACTGGCTAGATTGGAGAGAGAACGTTTTCAAACCCAATTCTAGCATGTGCAATGGAAAACCTTCAGTTTGACTTTTAGGTCAAACCAGCAATGCTAAAGGCAACACTATCTAGGGAGTGAATCTCATGGGCATGGAGTGGGCTGCTCTTAGCTATGATTGATGGGAAGAGCTGCACTCCACATGATACTATACTTGCATGGTTTGTCACAGAGTACATATATCTAGATATCCCATTTCAGATTATCACATATATGGACATGGCAGAGAGTATGATGTGACCTTGGTGGGAAGGCAGAAGTTGCCATGGTAGGCTCTCTCATCATTTATGCAGCTTGTGGCAGATGGCGATGGGAGATGCTAGTACTCATTATCTATGAGATGGTTCCATTCTCAAGGCATGTCCCTTGGCCATCTCCTAGTATTCTCTTAGTGTGCCACCATGGGTGAGCTTTAAACCTCATCTCAAATTCCACATTGGGATTGGTTGAAAGTTGGATGCCACGTGCTGGCGCTGTGAGTCAAAACTTCATACTTTGTTACATGCAGGAGGTTGGAACAAATGAGCATGTGCTTATGAGATGTCCTTGATATTATGAGATCCAAAAGAGATACCAATGTCTCTTTGAACAAGGATTTCAAGATATGAGGGGAGTCTATGAACGACTTCTTCACAAAGGAGAAAGGGGACGATCTCGGATGTGGGATCCTATGCACAGTACTCATATGCACCAAATCGCCATGAGGATAGAGACAAGGCCAATGAGCATATGGGGTGCCCCATCCACGGTACTCTCTTTGTAGCCTGCTAATGCTAGGCTGCCTCGCGGTTCCCTCCAATGCTACCTAAAGGGGCAGTATAGACGGGTCTTATACTGTGCAAGAGACTACTGCATAGTGGATTGTTTCAAGACGTCCATGTGTATGATGTGAGACCAACACAATAGGTTGAAGGTTGGAAGATGCAGATCTTCAAGAGACGTTTGGCTACCTTGACCTACATCCATTGCTTTGAGATGTAGCTCTGCTCTATTTTTATGTTTTGTTTTTTGCACATGACATAGAGGTGTGCTAGCGGGAACCAAGCAGCTTTGGTTTCATTTGATTGGTCACCTCCAGCACAACATGCTACGTCGAAGAGTTAAAGAAACCTGGCAGGGTCCCCTCATCCATTGTACTTTGGCATTTCCAATTTACCGAGTGTCGTCTACCATTGTTGTTGTTGCGGTGGCGTTGTTCATGTTCTTAAGGATTTTGATCGTCCCTACTCATTGCTTCTTCAATTGTTATGTCCTCCATGCTGCTTGTCGATGGTGAGAGGTTGAATACTTGAAGAGCGTCGAGGGCTATATCCATGCACAAATAGGTCGTTAGACATGCATAGATCACACCACAATAAAGCATAAAGGTATTTATACACATGCATTGAAACGTACCTGTGCACTCCCCATATCTTCGAGAATCATGCATGGTCTACATCAAAATTCCCCTGATGAAAATGTTTACTGCCCTCCTCGGGGCTTTAAAAATATCAAAGACACGTATGTCCCTCGATGGGTCCGCAGCTCCTCGATCAAGGGTGCCATGTACATGTCCATATTTTTGGCCTTGTTCTTCCCTAACACAAGTAGGGCAAGCATGAGGTATCTCTTCTTTATTGCTAGCCATGGCGATATATTGTAATTCACCAAGACTATGGGCCATCTACCTCCCTTACATGGGGTGTACAAGCATCATGTATTTCAGTGCTTGGTCTCATTGGCCTTTTGTAGACGTTAAGAAATCTTTCTTTCTCTTCCTTCTTCAGCACCTCTTCTCTTTGCTCTTTCTTTTGTTACTTTGCATGCAAAATTTTCAATGGTGAGATAGTATGTATTGCTGTAATATTTGGTAAAATAATTTTGGTAATGCTAATTTTCCTTTTTGCATATAGAGATGGTTATAAGAATCTAACTTGGGTTGTGATGCTAATGAAAGTTTTCAAGAGAGGACATTTGACGAGCTGTATGTTCTTGAGGAGATTGCTTCAAATGTAAAATTTATTTCCAATCTTCCCTTCTCAAAGCGCCTTGAGGTAAGCTAATTCATCAACAGATCACAATTTGCATTTTCTAGAGAGTGGGCAAGAGTCTTTGGTGCCATTTAAACAAACGAATTTGCAATTCTGAAAGTCAAAAGAAGGGTCTTATTTATTTTTTCCAAGTATAGTGTTTGAATACTGATACCGGAAGATATGATGTGCATATCTTCATGGGCACTTAAAACATGAAGGAGGGCTGTCATAGAATGTAGTCTGTGCTGGCATTGTAGTGTTTATCTATTGTAGCTCTATGAGGAACTTTGTGCATCAAGACTACATCCATAATGTTTATTTTGTAATCCTATATCCACCTTGAATGCTTGCATAACTTTGGGTAACAACCAATCATGCTAGCAGATCCCTTTTGTCCACTCTACCATTACCTTTTTACTAAAGCAAAAGTAAAAGGAGAGATAACTTATACGGCTTACTCCAAGGGCTCTCGATATTAAATGGTATTTACCTACTTGATATTGAATGGCATTTACCTAGATGGTTCTCAAAATTGGAAAATGAGAGCAAGGATCCCCATGAGAATTCTATGTTGGCATCATTTCTAGTAACAATGTTTGTTGGGCTCCTGGTATTGAATGGTATCTACCTAGATGGTTCTCGTATTGCAAGGATCCCCATGAGAGTTCTAAGTTGGAGTCAATTCTAATAATAATGTTTGTAAGATGTATGCATTTCATTGTTAAGGCTAGTAAAGACATTTCACAATGAGGTAAGATATTTGGAAATTTATATGAAACGATGACTTGTCACACGTATGACAGTGAGATTTGTCCCACCTTCACTCAAAGTTGCAACATTTAAACAGTGTTTCCCATGTCGTATGTACAGAGAAAGGGGGTTTAAGCCTTATGATTGAGAGGATGGGGATCCTAGTGAGTGCATGGTTCTTATGATTGTAACTTATAAGAATAAGAGCATGGTGTAGGATTAGAAATGGGGACCGGGTAAGAGATGGTGTTAAGTGTCAAAATTCCAAGTGGAGTTGAGACAAAGCCTTCTCAATTCATATGTGGTTGCAAGGTTTAGAGAGGAGTTCAGGGCTGCTAGAGTTGGCCACATCAAGGAGGGTGTTTGGGCGTGAGTAGAGGTTATGAAGGAAGAAGAATGGTTCTTGGAGGGTGCTAGAAGCAATAGGTTGCTAAAGGGGGAGTGGGAATTTAACGGCTAAGGTAGTCTTAGTCTCGTGGAGTTTGTGAGAGGGAGCTAGCCTTCGTATGACTTGCAAGAGGGGGCCCTCTCAAAGACTACAAAATGTGGCGGCTTGAATCAACACAAGTTTTTAGTGCTTCAATCCCATTTTTTGCCTTAAATAGGGTTCACATATGGAATCACATCCTTAGGCTAATGTAAGGTCGAGATGACTTATTCTTACAACTAGCCTTAGGTGTAAGTGCTTCTTCAATTATATTTAAATTAATTAGAAACAAGACTTCTCACTACGTTCCTTGGCCTACACTTGCCCTGTAGCCTTGACTTAGTCGCAAGTTCTTGCGGTTCAAGGTTATCCATTTTCCAACATTATTCATGGTTTTGTCAAATGCTCATCGGGTGTTTCGAGGTATGGCCATCATTCCCATGTCTGTTTGGTATGGACCTTGATTTAGTAACTATACGAGTTAGGGATATAGGGATTGGTTTGGCAAGATAGGTCTCCTTGATTGTAAAGCGTTGAGGTCTCACCCTAGCTGTGTAAGGTTTCAATGAGAGGGTTTTGACAAAAAAGGAGCCTGTAGTTATGGTCTCACACCAATCAACCTAATTGTCTTGCCACCTCATCATATCAACACTGAATTTTTCCAGAGGGTTCCATCATGGCAACTACTAGGACAACGTCCTCAACATGTTGGCATCGGCCCTCGAAGTGTGGGTGAGAGGGGTGTTGGAAAGGTCACCTCCCCATTTGTAAGCCCCCGAGAGCATGAGGGAGCAAGACCTAGGGCAGAAGATTCCCAAAGAAGAGAGAGAGGGAGGGGTGCCACAATGGCAACACCTCACAAAAGAAAAGGATTGCAATAGATGGTGCCAAGTACAAAGCATGGAACTAGATTGGAAGGGGGCAGATCTAGAGCAATAGAAAAGGTGGCCGTCGGCAGGAGGCGACACCTATAGATCCAACAGGGCACGTGGCAACACCATTCCATCTTGTCAACGCCCCCATCATTAAAAGTTTTTTAAAATATTTAATTTATAATTTTATATTGATGTTAAATTCTTATTTGTAATATTAAAATTTGTGTTATTATATATTTAAAGTTCAAAATAATCTTAAAACCGTAAATTTAACAATATTACTTTAAGAAAATTTCTAATAATTTCAAAGAACTATTAATTCACTAAAAAATAAACTACAAATAAGAATTATGCTTTAAAAAATCATGCATTTTTATGTAAGCATACATACATATATCTCTCTATAGATACATGTATGTGTCTGCATGTGTGTGTGTGTGTGTGTGTGCACGTGCGCTATTCTGGATCTTTGGTGTTCATCCTGTTTGGGTAGGGTTTTGGTGTTCATCTTGTTCAGGAAGGGATTTGGTCTTTTGTTTCCTTGGGTCCGTTTTTGTGTACTATGGAGTCTATGGAAGGCCCATAATCGTAGAGTCTTTGGTGACCCTGACCTCTCTAAGTATCATTTCTTCCGTCCTTCTCTAGTGCAATCATTCTTTGACTGCCTGCATGCACGGGTCTGGAGATCTTTTGATGTTGTAACTGCTTGTCCCTTGTTTTTGCGGGGACAGTTTCATAGTTTCTTGTCACCAAAAAAAAAAAGAGGGGTGTGTGAATGAAATTTTCTGATCTTGTATTTGCTGGTCTCCACTTTGGGGACAGCCTCTTCTAATATAAAAAGACATGGATTTCACCCAAAAAAAAAGTGTCTTGTGTGTGTTTGATACGATCAGATGGGACTTCATTGCAAATGTCATGCAGCGGTTGGGTTTTGGGCCTAAAATGCAAAAGGTGGTTTACTGGCTTTATGATGGTGGCGCAACATCTTGTCTTTCATCTGATTCTCTCTCTTCTTCATGGTCATTAGCACGCTCTGTCCATCAAGGCTATCCGCTCAGTGCTCTGTTTTTTGCCATTGCTACACATCCCTTTTTGATGCATATGGATGATTTTGTCTCTCGACATCATTTACATGGCATTGATATTCTTGGACGTGCTCCCTTGGTTAGTCAGGCCTATGCCGATGATTGCTTCTTTTTTCTTAGGATATCTGAAGCAGATGTTAGACATCTTATGCATGCCCTTCACTTATTTGGCCTTGCAGCTAGATTGAAGGTGAACTTTGCCAAATCCAAACTTCTTCCTCTCCATGCATGTGATTGTCACCACATTTTATGGCATGGATTGATGTTGCCTTCAGATTTAGATTGTGTGCCATTTGGGCTACCCCATTGGTTGGCATATTTCTTTGCCACAAGAAAGACTATGGGTTTTACAGAAGCTGTTTCATAAGATATAATATTGGAAGCTGTCCAAATGGCCATTATATGTCCGTCTTCAAATAGTACAGTCTATTGTTATGGCCTATGTACAATTTCACTTGCCATCGATTCCTTGGTCTTTTACAGACATTGAGAAATTCATATCTAGGGCCATGGAATGCCTGTGGCGCACGTAAGTTGCTTCAGCTTCCAAAGTACAAGAAGAACTTTTTTTCTTGTTCATAGTAAGAAGATGAATAAAGTTTTGAGAGCTTGTACTTCTAGAGAAAGTATCCACAGCCTCAAAGGAGCAATTTTGTGGCAAAAATTTTGTGGGTTGTGTATCTGCAAAAACAAGAACCAAAAGAAGGTTTGAGCATATGGCCAAAATTTTGACCATATGGCTAATTCTTTGTGATATCCTTTAGTTTTTGCCATAAGTTCAAAACTTTGGCCCATCCAATTCATGAGATAATTCCTCAAGGATGGGTTTAAAAACCATTTGGACTTGTGGCACAAACTTTGTGGGTTGTGTATCCACTAAAACAAGAACCTAAGGAAGGTTTGGCCATATTTTGAATATTTTGAATATATTCATATCTAGGGCCATGGAATGCCTGTGGCACACGTAAGTCGCTTCGGCTTCCAAAGTACAAGAAGAACTTGCTTTCTTGTTCATAGTAAGAAGATGAATAAAGTTTTGAGAGCTTGTACTACTAGAGAAAGTATCCACAGCCTCAAAGGAGCAATTGGGGTTTAAATATTTTGAATATTGACACTAATGTGATAGTTCGCAAGGCTAATCTCTACTTTTCTTGAGCAGCGTCAGCCATGGACACTTGTGCTCTCCTTCTTGTTTAGTTCACTTCATTGACGCTTTTGGAAAGTGGATTCCTACTCTATCTGATGTTATTTTCGGGCATCTATATGGCTCCATCCCAGGCTGTCCATTTCCTACTCGTCTGCTCTATGATTGGCAGCTTCTTCTGGAACATTTGCATTGTCAGGCTGTCCCCCAAATCCCAAGAAATACACTCTATTTGCAGAGTATGCATTGGAGCCGTGTCTTTGATCCACTGTTGGCTCATCTTCAGCCTAGGAAGGCTTATTTTCTAGATTGATTGGGTATTTACGGTGGATGATGTGGTGGATGATAGGGGTCTTACTCTTTCGTTTCCACAGGCCAAGAGACAATTTTGCTTGGGGGCATGCATCACATGCCTATCTGGCATATTCTTACTATCATGATGCTTCCTTTTTAGTGTGTTCCCCATTATTTAATGACCATCTCTAATGGTTTGGAGATTTGATCGATGCATTATGGGTTATTCTACTCTCTTTGTGGATCTTACTGTCAAGAAAGCTTATCATCTATGCCTCTACGTCGGACTATATTCAGTTTTTCAGTTGGTGTCGTTATTGGGCACTATGGTCTTTATATCATGCCGGTAACTCTTGGCTTTACGGACACTCCATTGTGGATATTTATAATCTCTTCCATTCATTCTTGCATCGCTCCCTTTAGGACGTGCATTTCATGGGAGATCTTTCTGTGGCCCAGCTGAAGTGTTCTTTCACTGTTTTTAGCTTTCCTGTACTAGCTGTTCTTTAATGGAGCAGCTATCATATGTTTTCTTTTCAGCTTTTTTAGCATATTTTTTTACCGAAAAAACAGTGCTAATTATATTTCTTCGAGAACAAGATACAAAAAGTCAGCTTGTAGCTGACGGGCTGCGTACACAAATCGGACACAGCCCTAAAAGGTAACACAATAAATCACTCTCTCACGTCGGGATAAGGCGAGTGTGAATGAACAGCCATCGGGGTGGTGAGTAGCACCACTGAAGGCCCTGCGAGGTCTGCTCGAAGAAGAGGCCCTGAGTGTTCCAAGCCCGAAGGAAGCGTCTCCGCTTCTCTTGACCGGACCGGGAATCTCCCTGAATCTGGTCCCACTGGCCTCTGAGGGTATGAATAATCTCGCACCAAATATCAGTCATGACCTGGGCAGTCGATAAGGAGGTGCCACCGAGGATCTGCGCGCAACGCGAGGTCCAAATGTGCCACCCTGCTATGCTGCTGATAATCTCCCAGACTGGCTGCCTCTCCTGAACTCCTGTATCCGCCTCTGCTAGGTGCTGCGGGATACCCTCGAGCAGCCCCCATGTACCCTGCGTGATAAGGAAAGTGGGGTCCTGCTGGCATGCCTCGAATAAGTGATGTAGACCAGGTGCGGTGCTGCACCAACAGAACGCGCCCCACGTGATCAAGCCTAGCTCTGGTGCTGCGCGAGTGAGAATCCCGAAAGTCCACCTCCACACTTCCTGGGCGCGAGTGCAGCTCCACAGGCAGTGCTTTGGTGACTCCTCAACCACATGGCAGATCTGACAGCGTCCGTCCTGGCCTATCTGTCTCAACCAGCTCCCCACCGGAAGACCTTTGTGGGCGAGAAGCCACAGGAAGTAGGAGATCTTCCGCGGCCGCCAGCTCTCCCACAAGGCCTTCCAGAAGGCCTGCAAAAAGAATCTGGAAATACCCTGTGCATACCAGCTAGGCCGCTGGGTGGGGGGGCGACTCTGCATCCTCCCAAGAACTCGCCTGCCCAAAGTCGTGCTGTAGGCGAAGAAGGAGGTCGGCCCCTGTCCTGTCACAACCTCTGGCTAGCTCCACTCTCCTGGGTCCCACTCAAGCTCTGACAAGGCCCACCCCTCCCAGAGCTAGAGTCGCCAAAGCTGCAGCTGATCTTGCTCAATGCTAGGGTCGGTACGCCAGACCTTCCCCAAAAGGCCTACGATCCGAACCCTCTGCCATGGGAGTAGGGGGTCGATGAGTGCATCCTCTCTCCTGAGTCGTCCATCCCCCATAACCGCGAAGAAAGAAATAGAGGAGTCGACCATACGTCCTGCGACCACCAGTGGGATGCCACGGGGGGTGAACTGTCCCAGCCAACGATCGTCACCAGGCATGAGGATCTGAGGCTCCGGTGGAACCAACCAATCAGCTGGGATCGCGCCGTCGATCTCCGTGCGTCTCGCCTGGGCTCCACGAACACCTCTTGCGGCGTCTGCGAGATCAGCCGTCTCCAAATATCTGTACGTGTCCCTCCAAACTCGAAGGGACCGGGCTGGCCCCCTCATCCAACCATCCCACCTGATGTGTGATCTCTCCCCCCCCCCAACTGAAGGCCCTCGGCATCTCTGACCTGATCGTTCCAGATAAGCGGCTGGCGATCAATCTCCTCCTGACAGCGGGGAGGGGACTGAATGAGACTGAGGCGGAGCCGCCTCCAAACCATGAGGAGGCTACGAACGAGTGGGGAACGGGGCTGAGTAAGTGGGGCGGAAGTGAAGATCCACCTGAGGGATGGGAGCCACTCTCCACCTCGTCGCGGGACACAAGAACCGACCCCCTGCTGAAGTAGCATCTTCCACGTCTGCCCCCCCGGGGTCAAACCGCGGATGACTAACTTGCCTAGCAAGGCCTGACTCTGCAACTCTGGATCGATGACTCCCAGGCCTCCCTCAGCCTGCGGAAGAATAACTGTCTGCCAAGCAACCCTGGCTCTGGTATCTCTGAGGCCATCCTCCCCGGACCAAAGGAAGTTCCGAACCAGCCTCCTAAGCTGTGCCACACTGGATCTCGAGAAACACCAACAGGAAGCCACATACCAAGCTGTGGCAAGGAGGACTTGGTTGACTACCAAGGCACGACCTGCAAGGGAAAGCTTAGCAGTGCTCCAGAAAGCCAGCTTCCGTCGGATGGAATCTAGCACCGGGAGAAACTGCTGAGCTGGCGTGATGTCCAGGCCGACTTGAAAACCCAAGTATCTAGCTGTCTGTCCCCGCGGGATCCACCTGAAACCCAAAAACCTCCCCCACTGAGAACGCGCCCCGGGGTCTGTGAGGAAACCAACTGATTTGTTCCAGTTGATTTTCGCACCAGCAGCCGAATAGAAGACCTCCAGGGCCAACCTCACCCTCTCCAGCATCAACTCATCGTCCTGGACATACAGGGCTGTGTCATCCGCGTACTCCAAGTCCAAGAGCTCCGTGTCCTCGCGGAGGGGGAGGCGAACACCCCTGATCCCTGTAGACCTCGCCCGGAGATAGTAAGTCATAGCCTCGGCGAAGAAGAGAAACAGGTAAGGGGCAAGGGGGCAGCCCTGACGCACTGATCTCTCCAAGCCAAAACGCTCTCCCATCCTGCCTCCAATGATGACTCTGCTAGAGGCTGTCCTGTACAAAGCTGAAATGCCCTGAATCCAACCTGCTGGGAAACCTAGCCGCTCCAGAGTCCCCTCCAGAAAGGACCAGTCCACCCGATCGTAGGCCTTCTCAAAGTCGAGAAGTAGGATGGCAAGGTGTGATCCGCTGTGCTGAGCCCACTCTGCCGCCTCTGAAAAGGTGAAGACATTGTCCAGGATACTGCGATCCTGAACAAAGCCTGTCTGAGTGTCGTGAATGATGTCTGGAAGTAGAGGCCGAACTCTGGCGCTGATCATCTTGGCTAGGATTTTGTAGGCAGTGGTAAGGAGAGTGATTGGGCGCCACTGACGGATCTCCTGTCTATCTCCTCCCTTCGGGATGAGGCAAATCAATCCCGAGGAGAGGCTCTTTGGCATATAACCGCTGCTGAAAATCCTCTGAAAAGCTGCTAAGAGGGGCTGATGGATCTGGTCCCAGAAGGAGGTGAAGAATGCCCGGGATAGCCCATCCTCACCTGGGCATCTCTGTCCATCGATGGCCATCAAGGCCTCCAGCATCTCATCCGTGGTAAACGGTGCCAAGAGCGTCGCCTGCATGCTAGGCTGGACCAAGGAAGGAGTGTGTCTCCACACCTCCTCGCGGGCACGACGAGTGCGAGGAGCAAGTGGCTCCTGCTGAAAAAGGGTCCTGTAAAAGTCGGTGGCCAGTCCCAAGACCTCTCCCGGATCCGTGACAATGTGTCCCGACGCTGTCCTGAGACTCCGAAGCTGATTACCTGCAGCTCTCTGGCCATGTGTCCTGAAGAACTCCCTGCACATCCGGTCACCCTTCCGAGCCCAGAAGGAGAGAGAGGCGTGATAGGAAAACTCTGAGCGACGCTGGAGTGTCTCCTCAAGAAGGGCTCTGGCTCGAAGGGCCTGGATCCGAAGCTCCTCCGAGCCCGGGGATGCCTGCTAGAGCCGCTGAATGGAGGCGAGGTCTCTCTGAAGGGCTCTCTCTCTACCCCACCACTCCTGTCGAACCTGTAGGGCTGCGAGCTGCTGGCAGATTTGGCTGGACTCCTGCAACGCCTGCGCCACCGAATCAACCAAGTCCTCGCACTCGCCCCAGTCTCTGTCCCAAAGATCGCAAATATTGCTGCGCACGTCCTCCCTCGAGAAAATGGAATCGGGAATCCGGCATGAGCGGGGGGGAAGGGTCTGAGCTGCCGAATCTAATGATAAGAGCACCGGCGCATGGTTGGAGAGTGTCGTCCCTGGAACTATACCGGCCTGACCGCCTCTGCTGATGGCCCAATCACTAACATAGAATCTGTCCAGCCTCTCCAGGAGTCTGCCTCCTTCCCTGCGGAAACCCCACGAGAAGTCCAAGCTCCCGTGCCAACGCCGGAAGGACGGGTCTCGCCAACAGTCCCTTCCTCCTGTCGCAAAGATAAAAGAGTCCCAAGCGGACTGCTCTGCCTGAGCCATACCTGTAAACTCCGGTCCTCTGCCCTGCTGGTCCTCCAAGGTCTCCAAATTGTTGAAGTCACCTCCAACAATCCAGGAATCCATGTCTGGGAGAATCCCTGTAAGTGTCCTCCAGAAGGTGGCTCTACAACGGAGATCTGTGGGGGCATAAATGTTGAGGATTCCAACTCTGGAGCCCTCTAATTCCAGGCCTACCCAAAGGGCACGACTTGGAATCAACGTGCCATGATCGAAAACTCCCTGGGCTAGCTGCTCTCCCACGGAAGTACAGACACCACCACTCCTCCCCAGTGCGCCGATCGAGGGCTCCCAATAAGTGTGAGAGCGACCAGTGAGGATCTTCCCACATCTACGGGAGTGAGCCGCCGAAAGCTTGTGTTCCTGTAGCAGAAGTACATCCACACGTCCTATCACTGCTGGTTGAAGTTCCTGTCTCAGAATGAGCTTCCTGGGACCACGGGTGCCAGAAGAGTGAAACCCGTTCACATTCCAGGATACGAGGTGTAGGCTCATGGTGAGGACTGGGAGGCAGCGAACAACTGTCTGCTCGCGGTCGAGGTCGAAGAAGAAGCTGACATTTCGGAGGAGAGGCGCTGGCGCTTATGGGAAGGTTTGGAGGGGGAGGCGGGGTCGTCCTGCCCGTCCTTCAACACCTTCAGCAAAGGCGAGAGGCCTTTGGTACCATGAACAAAGGCTTTCTCGAGCCAGCTCGAGATCTCTGAGGTGGACATCCCGTAGAAGGCACGGAGTTTCTGAGGCGTCTAGGCTCTGACATCTTGGGGGAGGGGCCAAGACAGGGGGGGCCTGAGGATCACAATCAGTCTGAATCGTTTGGCGGCGCAACGCCACCGCAGGCGCACGTCACCCTCGGACCACTGAGTCTCGAGAAGCTGCCCACCGGGGACGGGCCTATCCAGGAACAAATCTGAGCATGCGTCTGCTCCCTGAGAGCCTCCCAAACCGAGTCGTCTGTCCAGGTCTCGGTGCCGTCACTGAGGAACGTGAAAGCAAAGCTAGGGCCATCCCTAGGGGCCAAGGCGGCTATCTTCCCATTCGCCCCTTTGCGGAGCAGGAAGATACTGATGTCGAGGCAAGCAGGGAAGGTCCCGAGGTCGGCCACGTCCAAGTAGTCCCAGGGGCCAGATCTGTAAAAGTCGCGGGGGAGCTCTCTCTCCTGAGGCTGAGGCCCATCAGAGTCTGCCACTGAGGGGCTAGCGGACGGAGAAGCCTGCACCGGAGGTGGTGGAGACTCCGGGTGTCCTATCAGCGGAGGGGGAGGGGGAGGGGGAGGAGGCTGGGGAATAGGCAGCTCAGACTCCTCAGGGGCGGCTGGCGGTGGAGAAGGAGGAGGGGGAGCGGGAACTGCCCTCGGCTGGGAACCGACGGAGCAGCTAGCTCTGCGGGAGAACTGAAAGAGGCGGGGGGGGGGGGAGGGATGGGGCTGCAACTGAAACTGGGGTTGAAAAGGAGGGGAAGAAGACTGAGGAGGACGCGGGGGCTGAAACTGCGGGTCGGGAGGCAAGGGGTGCCGTTGGGGGACGGGCTGGGGCTGGAGGGGGGGAGGCTGGGGAGAGGGAGAGAGGGTGACCTGAGGCTGTGGAGGGCGGGCTACCGTCGAGGAAGATGCTCTCCCAAGTCCCTGGGGCGGCTGCCTATCGGGTCTCTGTGGTGCAGCTACAGGTGGGGTAACCTCTGCCTCCTTGCCTTTATCAGAAATCTTCTTGTTCTTTCCCTTTTTTCTTCTAACCTCAGTCCAGCCGTCAGCTAGCTCTGGTCCGGGGTCCGGCTGCCTCTGCTCCTCCTGGCGTGGCTGTCCGGAGGGGGCGGAGCGGGGGGAGGCGGGGAGGGCCGAGAAGAGCTGGCGAAACGTGGGCAGGCAGCCGCCAGGTGTCCAAAGCCGTGACACCTCAGACACTGTCCTGGCTGTCCGGTGACACCATGCTCTGGGTGATGCTGCCGGCACCTGTCACGATCTCGATCGCTGTCGGGAGAGTCGCAGGATCCGCCACAGCCACACGGACTCGGGGGGCTTCTGCCGTAGTCACCGCATCGGCGAAGGTATCGTGCATAACCCAGCCGAAGTGGGAGCCAAGGTCCCTAACAATCGGCCGCAGCTCAGCAGCAAGACCAGGAAATACCAGCGTCACTGGATGGCGAGGTATACGGAATCGGGCATCAAAATCTGCTGCGCTGAACCCACGGTACCACGGGACTATCATGATAATCTTCCCGTCCACTGACGTGGGGGAGCCAGCAATCAGGTTGCTCGCAGCTTTCGCACTGGAGAGTTTGAGCCAGAAGATGCCCCTTCCCATAAGGGCCACCTCCACAATATGGCCGTCCTCTAACATGAGAGTGGACTGGAGCCAGTCCCTGATGGCTGATCTGGAGGGGGAATGTCCAATGACTCTGCCGTAGACTGATGTAAGAGCAAAGTCATTGGCCACCTCCTGAACCCGAGATGACTGCTGCTCAGTCAGGATGACGCGGTAGGCATCTGGAGAGGGAGGGACCGTCTGGGCCTCCGGTTCCGGGCAGGGAGCCGCCATACCGCCAAGACAAACTGCGAGGCTTCCGAAGAGGAAGAGGCTGTCACCCAAAAACGGGGGGGGGGTAGAAGCGGGGGGGTGGAGCCTGGGTGTGGCGGGAACGGAGGTGGCGCACGAGGTGGCGGACGGGGGGTGGGGAGGAATGGAGAGGCAGAGGGGGCGGGGTGGGGCGAGTGAACGGGGGGGGCGGGGGTGAGGGCGGGAGGGGAAGGCGGAGGTGGAAAAAAAAAAAAAAGGGTGAGTGGACGGGCTGGCGGCGGGGGGGGTGAGCGGAGTGGAGCGAGGGGGTGGCGGGCTGGGGTGGGGCGGTAGCGGGGCGGGGGTAGCGGGGCGGGATGGGGCGGTAGCAGGCTAGGGCGGTAGGGCGGTAGCGGGGCGGGGGGTAGCGGGCTAGGGCGGTAGGGCGTAGCGGGGCGGACATAGCGGGGCGGGGGGTAGCGGGTTGGGGCGGAGGGGGTTAGCGGGGCGGGGGTGAGCGGAGGGGTAGCGAAGCGGGGTAGCGGGGCGGGATAGCGGGCGGAATAGCGGGGGTAGCGGGGCGGGATAGCGAGGGTGAACGGAGGGGGTAGCAGGGCGGGATAGCGGGGCGGGGGTGAGCGGAGGGGGTAGCGGGGGCGGGGGTGAGCGGAAGGAGTAACGGCGGAGGGGGAGGTAGAGGTACGGCGGGGGAGGAAGGGAAGCTCGCAGGAGCAGGAGCAGCTCACGATCTCACACTGCAAGAAGAATGTGGTTGCAGATGTTTTGTCCAGGAATAGCTTTTTTAGCATATGAGTAGTAGTTGTCTCACTTTAAGACCTCTATGAATGTACATTTTGATGAATGCCCCCATAAAAAATGTGTGTGTGAGGCAAGTCTCTTGTAATATAAAAATATGTGAATTTCACCCCCCCAAAAAGTGTGTGTGTGTATGCCGAACTATGATCACTTTTTCTTGTGGTGCCACTATTGGGCTCTTTGGTCATTATATCGTGCTCGTACCATTTGTCTGTATGAGAAGACTTTAGTGGATATCTTTCCCTAGTTTCGATCTTCTTTACTTCGGTCTCTTCAAGATGCTTATTCCCTTGGAGACCTTCCTCAGGTCTAGTTGGAAGTCTTTTAGTATTGTTTCTAGTTTTGAGGAGTAGCTGTTCCACTCTGGGACAGCTATGAATGTACATTCTTCTTAATGAAAAGTTTCTTTTACCCCCAAAAAAAAGTGTGTGTGTGTACGTTCCATCCGAATGCAGAAGTGCTTGGTGTCATGGGATTGAAAATTAAGCGACTCTTCTTTATCAACCACAATGAATTGTGGGATGACGCTTCATAAAAGTGGCCTAGCACCTACGAGCTGTATGTATGCATGCATTATAAATATATTTGTATATGCATATATACAAATACATATATGGATTTGCATATGTATATGAGATGAATACATATATATATATTACACATATAAATGGAATTATACATTTATGTATAATCCCTTTGATTACATGTATTACACATATTACTCCTGAATATTATATGTGTTTGTATATGTATATACACATATACATATATGTATTTGGATATGTATGTATTAGATATAGACATATATGTATATTACACATATAAATGGAATTACATATAATACTTTGAATTGTGTAATAAAATTTCATATGTATTAACATTTAAATAATATTAAAAGCATGGTTTAAGGTTTAGGGCTTTTGATTTTCGGTTTGGGGTTTAGACTATAGCGTTTAGGGTTTGGTATTTTGGGTTTAGCGTTAAGGGTAAGGGTTTGGAATTTAGGGTTTAGGATTTTGACTTCAAGATTTAGGGTATAGGATTTATAATTGATGATTAGAATTATGCTTTAAGGTTTTAGGTTTAGGATTTGTTTGGGTGGTAGGGATTTGGGGTTTAGGGTTTAAGGTATGGGTTTTGGGGTTTAGCATTTAGAATTTAGAGTTTGGAGTGTAGGGGTTCGGTTTAGGTTTTTTTTTTTCAAAGAGGGGGGGATCCCATCTAACCAAGAGACATAGGGGATTTCACCCTATTATGTACACACATGACTATTACATGCACACACCTGAGTGCCACAAGGGGGTACTGCTCTCTCCAAAGATTGGCCACATTTTGTTAGGCACTTGATAAGTTGTGAGAGATGAGTGAGTGTGAGAAGAGCCATCAAGTGAGTGGAGCGAACACCCCACACAGTTGTTAAAGATGTGCATCGCAAGTCTATTCACGATCTTTAATGTTCATGGAAACCATCATCTATGATCTAGAGCATGAGCTTGAAGGGCTGGCTTCCATGATGATGACCTAAGGTGTGAGGGATTTCTTGCTTACATGTACACAACCTTAGGTAATATATCCCCAAACTCAGTACAAGTGTCTCATCTACTAGGCTACAACCTTGGGGGGATTCATTAAGTCCCCAACACCTATTTTCACAATTGCGAGATCTTGTAAAAATTGGACTCTTTCCCATGTCATCATATAAAAAACTCATCCAATGGCAATGAGACTTTCTAGGCCTTGTAGGGGAATTGGTCTCCGATAAAGTGTCATGCCATTGGTTGAGGTGGTCACTCTATAAAAGACCATGTAGCATGTGTGAGCAAGCACACATTTAAAATATCCCTATATTTGAAATTTTACCTTGTTTGGAACAACTATTTCCCCCTCTTTTATATGTATACATGTTGTATTTTTATTTTAGAAGTCCCTCTGTACATGTGCATACCATAGTTATATTAAACAAGTATTTTAAGCCCATTCTATCCATAAATGGCCCACAAGTCCCCTAAATCATAAAAAACCTTAACAAACCTGCTATCTTACATAGAGTGATAGCACCCCGGGTGCCACTACATGAGATTTGTGCATTCAATGGGCCCAAGAACCATTTTCAAAGTCTGACGTGCTCCAAGAAATCTTTCCATGTACATCATAGCCAAAGCTTGTTTGATGTCATGACACTTTGCATGGGTTAAAAATCTCATGGTCTTGGAGTGAGGTTTGAGTGTTCAATGCCCCATGAGACTTTGCATGTGAAGTATAAATCCCCAAAACATGACTCAGCTTCATGCAGAAACACATTCCACCTTAATTTGGGGCATCATGTGTTTATGACTGGAGAAATTCAGGTCACACCAAATTAGAGCATATTGTCATTCATTCATTCCCTGACCAGGATAACTGTTTGTTTTGAGCTTATTTTTGCATTCAGTAGAAGGCGTCTTAAAGAAAAAGGGGAATGTGTTTCTTTTGTGGTGATTTACTCAAATTTTGTTTGCCTTCAATGTCATATCACGTTCACTTTCTCCGCATCCTCCTCTCTTGGCTTGTTCTTGCTTCTTTGAGAGATATGTGAGCAAGTTGTTAGTTAGTTTCCCTTGTTCTTGAATGGTCCCTGCAAATTTTTTGAACTAGAAGGGATAAGCTAATGGAACATGTCCAGTAGTTCGGGATCGATTATGATACATTGACTAATGGCAGGTGTGCAAGCTCTTCAGATACCAGCAAGTTGAAGCCAATACTGTCGGTAATATGGATTCTTTTCTAATGTGTTGTTACCACTTCATATGAATAAATAACAAACCTAATTTAGAACCTTTGATTGATTGAGAGATGGAGTCACACAAGATCTTCTAATTTATTGGTTTTCTTCCTCTTTCACAGTTTACAAAGTGGGAGATTTGGCAACTTCTATGTACATTATCTTCACAGGTTCAGTCAAGGTATTGAGACATCCACGAATTTTCTATACAACAAATGACATACCTTCTGGTTTATCATGAAAGTGTTAACCCAGGATGTATAAACTATAGAGTTGCAATATCTGAGTACATCTGGAAAACAAGAAATTCAGTTTTTATTTTTTGCTATCGGCATACAAAAGCTTGTGTGGCTAAGTTGTTCTTGTGAGCAAAACATTCAATTAAGTTGAAACATCAAGTGACGAGCATTGTCCATTTTGTTCTAGTGCTTTTCTTCTTTTAAGTTTCAGGAGAAAGATGTACAATTTCAAGGGGGTAAAATTTGAAGATAAGATATTAATACATTTACTGAACGTGAGCAGGTTGCAACTGTTGGCAAAAGGGCACAAGAATTTTATACAGTTCTAAACCCTGGTGACTGTTTCGGTGAAGCTGCCCTTGTACGAAAAAATCGCTTGAGGTAATGTTTTTGAAGGTCATCTTAAGGGCAACAGACTTCAAATGTCATAACATGTTTAGGAATGTTTGCAATGCACGTAAACTTTTTATAACCTTACGTGCACAAAGTGTCTTAGTTAGGCACATTACCCATGGAATGTTTGTCTAATGGAAGGTGTGCATTCTCGTTGACTTTGCCTTCTTCCTTTGCTTTCAGGAGGGAAACTATAACTACTCGAGAAACGGTGAGAGCAAGCTCAAGATGCAACATTTTGATGAATTTTAATCAAGAAAACTGTAGATGGTAGTTAAAATAAAATGCAACAAAGAGTTAAAAAATGTGTACGATAATTTATTACTAGTAGCTTGGATGGAATTTTCTGCAATCAATCCCTCCCCCCTTCTCTCTGTGTATGTGTGTGTGTGTGTTTCTGTCTCTCTCAAATATTGGAATTGAGATTTTTCTGAGTGATGCAGATAAAAAATTGATGTAGGCACTGTAGACCCTTCAAGGGCACATCGAAAAGCCTGTGTGTGTGCATGTGTGTTTCGAAATAAACCAAAACTTTGTTGGTTTAAAAACCACCAATGTTAGGTTAAAACACATGCAAGTATATATTCTGTTGAAGCTATACATGGTTTTTTCCCCAGTGTGAGTTGGTGGTGTTGAGCAAGCAAGACTATGACTCTGTTTTAAAGACTGAGCTCTCTCGGGAAGTTAAGGAAAAAATAGATGCACTGAAGGTGAATTTCCTTCCCGATACGTTTTCCCTATATCTAAATATAAATAAAGATTACAGATAAATATAAATAAATATATAAATATATACACTTATATACATATTTATTCTTATTATTTTTTCATGAAAAGACTTAATATAAGTATGAAAGAAACTACCAAGAGGAATGAATTCAAGGCATAGACACATCATGTGGTGAGAAACAAGTGGAATACCTAAGGATATGCAAATTGTAAAACGAATGAAGACATGGTCCTACAGCTCATAGCATCATGGATACTCTGCTAGGATTTTGTTTTTGTTTCCTATCATAGCTCAGGATACTTTGCCTTCCTCATCCAATAGGTTTAGCTTGGAAGGTGGTTTCAAGTATATGACATTGTGGCGAATCTGGTGTTCAAGACGTGCACCTGTTTTAGGTGGCCATCCATCCACTATGGCTGATATGATGGCTTCTATTTGGGCGGATCTTATTTTCACCATCATGAGTCAGTGGGAGAGATATATTAGGTAGCTCGAGAGAGGTTGATCTCATTCATGAGGTGTGATTGCTCTCTATTTTTTCATATGACACCAATTCAGATGTCATGTCACTATAGACCACCTCCTTGGCTTTTTTGTCACATTGTAGAGGCCAGGGATAGAGTTCTTACTGTCCCACCTCTTGTATAATTTGTTTTGAATGGAATAAATTACCACATTCTAAAAGTGCCACACTAGGCCAATAAGAGACTTAGAGAAGAACGGACTGCCTCTCCACTTTCTAAGACAAAATGTTTTCGTGGCCCAAGTAGACCTTGAAGACCATGCATCCTAGACTAGATGGCCACCAAGGGGTGTACAATACTTGTCTTACTGTCACATTGTAGAGGCCAGGGATAGAGTTCTTACTGTCCCACCTCTTGTATAATTTGTTTTGAATGGAATAAATTACCACATTCTAAAAGTGCCACACTAGGCCAATAAGAGACTTAGAGAAGAACGGACTGCCTCTCCACTTTCTAAGACAAAATGTTTTCGTGGCCCAAGTAGACCTTGAAGACCATGCATCCTAGACTAGATGGCCACCAAGGGGTGTACAATACTTGTCTAGATGCTAGCCATGGTATGAATAGGCTGGACCTAGTGCCGTCTAAAGCCTCTATACATCTTGATCTCCAAATGGCCAGGCAGCATCAATCCACTCCCATTCACCTATGAAATGTTATGGGAATACCTCCATAAAGGCAAAGCCTCCAAAGGAGGATCAATGTATCAACTAGTAGCTTTAAAGCTAGGAGCCATCTAGTGCCTCCGTGCATTTGGATCTTTAGATATGCCAGGTGGTAATGCTTGCAATGTTCGTCCAGCAGATGTCCAACAAAGCATGTGTAAGTTTGTATGAAGAGGAGGTAACAACATCCCCCAAGTGATTAAAAAAGGGGAGGGTGCAAAGCAACCCAAAAGTCCCCAATCCCTTCCAAATAGCCTTAACTGTCTGCAATTCCAGAGGCAATGTTAAATGGACTCCTTTGCTGAAGAACATCGCGTACAAGAAGAGGTAGACCTCCACTGATTAACTACAATCCCTCTATGAATAAAAGCGAAAAGAAAATAGTGTTTTTTCTATTCCTAAGAGACGTTCTGAGCCTACCACCAAAAATAAAATCTGCACATCTACTAAAATCTCAAATTCCCTCCAATGAGAGGCTATGGAAGGCTTCCAATCTCTAAATGGTCATCTAGAATCTCTTAGCATTGCTAATAGCGGACTGAAAGAATGCGAGGCTCTTCAAATGATTTCTTGCATCAATCTATTCCCACCTCCCAAGGTCCCATTGCAAGTACTTTAAGGGGACACCCCCATAAAGCCACGACCTCTAGGAGACTAAAAGGATGCTCTTAGGATTGTGGTCTAAATACCAGCTAGAAGCCAAAAAACACTGCTTTACATAACCCATAATCCCAATTAGAGTGCCTATCCCAAAGAATCCCCATCAAACAACCAGAGTATCCCAATCTAACTCCTTCAGAGACTATTGACCTACAGTGGTATAGCTGTCCTCGAGAAGGCCCTCATCCATCTATTGAGAGCATGCTGTCTCTCCCCTACAATGGCCCAATCCCAAGGTAAAGCTGCGTCATCGGCTCAATTCTTCTTCCACTTCCTTTGAGGTGACTAACCATTTAAGATCTATGCTCCTACGAAAGGTTTTTAAAGGTCTTCCACTAAGAACCTCTCCCATCTATATAATCAAAAGAACCTAGAGGTCTGCCTTGATCACAAGAATCCTGCCTATCGATCTCTTCTTGCTGTGAAGAGGGGGGATCTTGCAAAGTGAGTTCATAAAGCTGCCCCCAGATAGCAGCCATGACAAGGGAGGGAGTCATCTTGAGATGTACTAAAGTAAGGATCCATCTATTGCTGTCCATACAATCATCACCAACAATCTTTGAATAAAGAAGCCTTTCCAAGATTCCTGCCTTGGCATAAGACCCCTGACCACCAACTTACAAAGCAAAGTCCTGTGCAGATTTGGATCTATGATATTAAGGCTCCCATCTTGCGAAAGGAGAATTAGGGTCTCCTAAGCCATCCTAGCTCTGGTATTTGCTGAACCATCAAGCCTACTCTATAAAAATTTCTAATCGGCCTTTGGAGCTGAGTGATGCAATCTCTAGAGTGACACTAACATGAGCAAACAAACCATGTTGTGGCTAACAATATCTAGTTGGCCACTACCACTCTGGAGGCAAGGCCAAGTCTAGCCGAAATCCAAGAAAAGGGTATTCCTCCTAGTGCTATCCAACACCGGCAAACTATTCGGCAAACTATTGCGAAGAAGAGATGCCCACCCCAGTAGCAGCCCAAATATGTGATGGAGGCACCCCCTTTTTTTTTTTCTCAAGAAAATTACTTCATTTAGTATGAATGAAAACGTCAGAGCAAGCTCAAATGCGGAGTACATCATGCACTGCATGAAGAAAAAAACAGCTCAAAAGGAGCTAATAAATAACCAAGGCGAAGGGTGAAAATGCTACCTCAACCTTGAGGGAGACTCAGAGAAGAAAGGAGATCCTCTCCAAATTTTGAGAAAAGTTAACTTTCCTGGCAGTGGCTGCTCTGGAGGATCCTTGCATGCTCGCCCATATGGCCATTAGAGTGTGTAATGTGTCGGTCCAAATACTGGCCATAGCTTGGGAAGGGTGAACCTGGATACCCTTCATCGCCTCTTTACACTTGGCTCTCCAAAAATGCCAAGTTGTAATGCTAGCCAAAATCTCCCAAGACGTGTCTACTGAGGCATGAGCAGCTCTGAAAGGAGTGAAGGGAACATCCTGGAGGGAACAAGACTTACTGAGTGTCGCCGTATAATGAGAGCTGGATGTGGATCATGTCCCTCGAAAAACACCCGAGGGCCAATAAGAGATAACCAAGCTATTGAACCCCAGGTCATATAGAAAGGTGCTATATGAAAGATATTGAAAATCCTAGCAACACCTTTCCAGATCGTCCTTGCCTCGTATGGACGAGTATGCAGGGAGACTCCCGTGCAGCCTCAGCTAGGAGGGCTTCGTTCTTCAGGGAATGGAAGGATTCTCCTTTCTTCTCTGAGACTCTTACTGGGTTGAGGTGGCACTTTCAGCCTGAGCCTTGGTTATCTTCCACCTCATCTTGAGGGGTTTATTTATCCTCATGGTCTCATGATGTATTCCGCTTTGAGCTTGCTCTCGCGGGTTTTTCCTCTTACTTAATAGAAGTCTCTTTCTTGAAAAAAAAAAAAGATCGTCCTCGCTTGTCTGCACTCCCAAAGGCAATGCTGTACTGACTCAAGTGCAATGTGGCAACAAGGACAAGTAGGGTCAGCTCCGAACCTGGATCTCCATAGGTTCCTTGCAATCCCTCCATGAATAGAAAGCCAAAAGAAAAGAGTAATCTTTCTATTCTTGAGGGATTTCCAGAGCCTAAGTGATAGCGGAAGTGAGAGAGGGAGAGAGAGAGGAGTGCACATGATATAGCTACCTGTACACTAAGTGTATTAACAATGAACATGAAGATATACATGTGAACCCCTTAGAATAAGGGTTAGGGTTTGCCCCTATGTCCTATGTGGATAGTGCAATTTACACTATCTTTAACACCCCCTCTTAAATTGCATTGGGTAACTAGAGGGTGCATGTACAAGACCTTTTTGTGAATTTCGTTTGGTGCGTATGCTAGCATCCAAAATTGAAAAGAAATCAGAGTAGTATGTGCGTATGTGAGCACAGCGACTACGTAGCGGAAGCATGAACAATGAGTACAACTTATGATCCTATACATAATGTGGATTTCCCCCTCTTAAGTTGTGGGTCATCCTTCGCCTTTGGGAATGAAACCCAGATAATAGGCCGAAGGGAAGAGGAAGGAAATGTGCAGAAAGTCAGGTCCACCTGGATCAAAGACCGGTCGATCAAAAGATGATTGCGTGAATGTCAAGACTAAACATGTCATAAGTTACTCTGGACTGTGCAGTTGCTCTAAGGAAAAGGCATCCGGATGTGAGGCTAGTCGATGTAGCTATGGCGATGTGATCCAGTAGGTTGTGACATACAAGGGTGTCACCAACACAAAAGAACTGATAGCAATGTGCGAGGTATGCTGCAATAATGTAATCTTTGTCGAATGATGCAGGGTCAAAGAAGACCACATAGTCGGTGTAGACAGAGTGATCCAGGGGCTGAAAATCTAGGGCCAAAGGTGTAGGTATGATACACTGCTTTGCTGAATAAGAGGCCTGTACAAATGACAAGGTATGGCAACCTGTCCAACCTGTCTACTCAACTGTCATGAGCTGGAGGTCTGAGCTGGAGGTCGTCTGATGGTGCATAGCTAAACATCCATCGGCATGGGATGTAGCAGCTGTCATAGGCTCGTCGAGAAGGAGTTGACAGTATAAAGGCCTAGAAGCTTGAAATACAACTGAAAAATCATAAGATGTCCATGAGACATATGTGGTGCCGAATGCTGATGAAGGGACTAATCTGTAATCCTGGATCCAACCATTGATATGCATCAAGTATGGATTGTATACAACAGCCATAAGTGCATGATGAAACACTGAGTCTCCCCAGGTTGTGCTATGGTTGAACTTGATGATGTCTACTGCACTAGAGTAGGACCGCACTGATGCATAAGTATCCTCGTGCTGAGGAATGATCTGCTGATCGAAAGAGGTGGTGATCACTGGATCCAAGGGTGCAATGCGGCATGAGTGAGCCGATGCTGAAATGTCCTGAAGACTAATGTGCTGATCTGAACTGCTCGTGGAAAGGTGTGTCCAAGGAATGCTTTGTGTCAAAGATGAAAGCATCAGTGATGTGGAATGAAATCACCTGAAGAGCTGAATGCGATGTGGCATATATCTCTGCGTGCGGCGAGAGATGTGAGTGTCTTGTACTGAGGACTTACCTGTTGAACAACTGCATGATCACTGGTAAACTCCTGCTCAGTATCTGCATATGATGTGATAGTAGATGGAGTCAGATCCATGCATGAATGTGATGGCTGTACATCACTAGAATCAGTCTGAGCTGATGTAGATGGGACTGCCTCGTACTGAGACTTACTGTCAAATATGCCTCGTGCTGAGGGCTTACTACTGAATGTGCCTCATGGTGAGGGCTTACCAAGAAGTGTGCCTCATGCTGAGGGCTTACCGAGGAATGTGCATGATCAGAAACTGCGGGTTGATCCATGCTAACATCTGAGGCATATGCAACTCCATTTGATTTGTTAAGGCCAATGAGGCTCGAGTCTGCATCATAGACTGGTACATACCCTGTGGCAATAAATGGTCGAAGAAGGTTCTCTTTCCACTGACGGATGTTGTCCGAAGTCATGACTGGTGTATCATCAACTGTGTGATGCGGATAACCTCATGATAGAGATGGTCTGGTGCTCTGTGCGAGAGGCTTACCCGTGTACCAGCGAGAGTGTCTACCCATGAGAACACTGTAAAAGAGCTGCCAATGGGGGGCTTACGCTAAATGGTCAAAACCAAGTCATGTGAGAACGTCTGTGTGCCAAAGATCAAGCCTGTAGTAGAATGATGACAACTGTGTGTCGAGAGTAGCCAAGAGGCTGCACAAGGCTGATGTATGTGTGCGGAAACCAATGCCAAAAAAAAAAAGTCAACAATGCGTGACTTTACATGGGTGGCATGTGTGTGTGCAAGAAGTACGCAACAATCTTGAATCCGAGAGGAAGATCATTGCCAAGTGTCACACTGAGGTGTTGAAGTGCCAAATGCCAAGAGACTGAGCTGGTCAGATGTATGAGTGTGTACATCGATGATAGAACCGAAACGATCGACGTCGGTGGGAACTAATCGGGTAATGCGGCAATGGCTTACTTGGCTTGGTGGAGTTGGATCTCCTCTATTGCGGTGCTAGTCTGCAGCTAGACTACACATCGAATTGCAAGAAACAACAAATGAATTTTACCTTGATTCATTTTAAGTGCTGGGTACACTGCAAAGGATCAAGAGGTGGTTCCGATGATGTGTGCTCAACGCATAGAGTGCGAGCTGGCGATCATTTTTGCTTTTTGGATCACCTCCGAATTCCCTCTGGATCAAAAGATATGGCTCCCGGAAGGATAGGCCAAACTTTGTCCAAGGAGGGGGCCCAAATGGATGAGGTGTCACAGTGGTGATGTGGCACTGTGGAGGTCACATATAGTGTGCCTATGTGGAGGACTATGCCTACAGAGCACTAATGTTGAGGTGGCACAGTGAGTTCATATGCTCTTACAAAAGTGTGCCTGTGTGGCACTAGCTGCTGACTGGACACAGGCTGGGGGACTACTGATTATGTGGCAGTGCTATGTGGCAGTGAGGTGGCACCAGCGAGGTATTGATGACGTGGCAGGCTCCGTGGGTGTGACATGGCACTGATGTGGCAGCATGCCACGTGTCATATGGCTGACCACATGGTGAGGCTTGAGGATAAGATTGATCCTCCACGTGTCCTCACCGGAATCTACATGGATCCCAACGGAATCTCCAAGAGATTTCGTTGATGGAGGATGTTGAAGAGCAGGCTTTGTGGCCCCGTGGCTCTGTCATGCGGGCTCGCATGAGTTGTGTTGGAGCTCAAGCTGGTGCTTTGCAGGTCGGGCTAAGAGTCGGTTGGAGTAGCCGCCTGGAGCCTGGAGCCTGGAGCCGATGAAATGGCGGAGGCCGTGTGTTGGCATCGATAGCCTTGGAGTTGGTGTTGGGGAGCATAGGAGCCGCGTTGAGTACGCTGCTTCGTTGAAGATGCCGGTGATAGGACAAAATCTGTATCAAGTTTTTGAGCACTGTATATAGTTGGGGGTAGGCACATAGTTGTACATATCTAGGGTAGGTGTGGGCTTTTGGCATTTGTGAATTTTTCTTTCACAAGCATGATGGACTGATGTATACCTTTTTGAGATAATAAAGTATGTTTTGCAGGGACTTCATGGGAAATGATGAAATGCAATGTGGTTGTACCAGACTTCCAGAGCAAGGGTGTCCGGTGTGTGGTTAAGCGAAATGTTTTTGGGGTCATGTAAAGTCAAGTCATGAAGGGTTTTTTTAATATTTTCCTGAGAATGCAGTAGCTGCGCTAGCAAAAAAGAGACAACACACTGACTGTGCATGAGAGCCAAATTGTGAAATGGCACTTAGACATGGCCAAAAACAGTCCAAAGGACAATGACATGGCAAAAGTGTGAGACAAAACCAGGGCTTAACACATGGAAAAACACAAGATTGGCATGTATGTGTACTTAAATAAATAAACATTCATTTATTTATATACATATAGATATAAATATAACTATATAAATATGAATATGTAAAGCACAATGAATGCTAGCCATTACTACGAGGGTAGAGGCCCAAAATGGCAGAAAGAAATCTACGTGCTACCCAAGAATGCAACACAGCTGAGCTAGCAAAAAAGATGTAGCAAACTGACTGCGCACAAGAGCCAGACTATGAAACGGCACTTTGACAATTTGCACTTGCATGCTACAGGAATTTGATATGTTATGGTGCCCACGTCAAGGGGATTTTCATGTGTGTGTACGGGGTTGCATGCAAGCTTTAATGTGCATGCTAATGTGTGTGGGAATTGTGTGACTAAAGGTCCAAAATGTGCATTTAATGTGACTTGGGGGAAATGTCTTGAGAGTGGTAAAATGTCACTGATGAGGTGGCAGATTAGGCTGAGGTGGCTGGACTAATTAGGAAGGCATCCTGCTCATGCAAAGGTGGCTACGTGATGGATGAAGGGATGCTTCTAGTCGACAAGCTGGACGTAGATGAAGGTGACAACTTGCAAAAGGAGATCGTGGGCACCTGGAGGATGATCGCGCAAAAAGGAAGCTCTGGAGACAGCGGGGGGTCTGAAAAAGGCGACGAGAGCTTCTTGTAAGGGGAGGGTGTGGCCATGGTGAGCAGGAGAGGCTCGTATTGGAGATGAGGCTACTAGGCGGTGAGCAGAAGAGAGCTTGGTGACGGTAGAGGCGTCGCCACAGAAGAAGTGGGAGGACCTTGGAAGAGAAGGGAGCTTCATGAGCTCTGAGAACAAGGGTAGCCTTGCATCGGGTGGCATGCGTGGGTTGAGGGCTGGAAAGAGCCGTACGGGCTTTGTATGGGCTGCAAAGGAGCTTTGTATGGGCTGATGTAGGGGATCGTGTACGGGAGGAGCAATTGAATGCCAGCTAATACTGCTGATACAGCGACGTACAGATGGGCATTAAATTCTATGTACGGGCTGCAGTACGAGTTTGTACGGGCCTTAATTGCTGATTGGTACGGGCTGGTAGTATGGTGCCTTGATTGCAGGCTGTACGGGCACGTATGGGTCATTAAAGATGTCTTCTACGAGCTGTACGGAGGATGGTCATCATTAAATACAGGCTGTACGGACTACTGTGCATGGTTGTACGGGGTGTAAGTACCTGCTGTCATACGTATGATTGTACGGCTGCTTGTACAGTGAACGTACCTGCAGGTTTACAGATGATTGTACCCGCTAGTTCTTCTTTTGGACAGCTTGTGGGCACGAGGGTCATAGGCTGGCCGTTGCCTCAAGTTGTGTACTCATGGTTGGGCAGTGTTAAATGCTAACTACCTGGGAGTGAGCAAAGCAATGATTACAGAAGAATGCACACAGAGGTTATGCTTGGGGGTCTTGCTGGCCATTGAGCAGTGGGCTGTGGGTTCATAGTATTCTGAGGCTGACTGTTTTCTGAGTTTTTTTGGGGGAAGTTCAGTTCTAAGTTCAGTCTGTTTCCGGCTGTGTAGTCTTTCCCCTCTTTCAAAGAGTCTGTGTGTTCCTGTGTGTGTGTTCTAGTCAGATTGTGTGGGAGATTGACTTGTTATTTGTGTGCTCTGGATATCTGTTCTGGAACCTGGTTCATAAGCTCATCATCTACGAGCCCACATTGCAGCTGATCCCTATGAAGTCTCACCTATCTGACGTGGTGAAGTACATAACTCCTGGTTGTCTTCCCATTTTTTTTCTTATCATCGGGAGGTTGAGAAGCTCGTTAAGAAGGCACGTTGGAGAAGAATATGCATAGCGCGCATGGCTGTTGGAGCTTTCATGTTGCTTGGTGGTTGGAGAGCCATCCGAGACATTTGTCGGAGAGCTGCCGGTTGAAGTTGCTTGGAGGCTTGGCGTTGGCCGATCGTTACACGGACGTGAGTGGTGTAGGAGCTCGAGGCGATGCTTGTTGGGAGTGCCAGGCTGAGAAGCTGCTAAGGTTGTCGTGGATGGAGGGCTCAACCGTAGGGAGCATTGAGACATTTAGAGAAGGAGGCCGGATGGAGGAGGCTTGCGCTCAGTGGCTGGAGTGTTGGAGAAGGCTGATAGAGGCTGCTCTTGTTGCTGTTGTAAAGCTTTGCCTCTATGTTGAGGTCATGGGAGGCTTCTAGAGTCGTGGAGCGGTTGATGTGGCCTGGCCAGCTTGCAGTCGTTGAATCCGTTGGAGCTGGAGAGTCGAGCTATGGCATCTGAGGCCATTGTAGGATGTTGATAAAGGAATGGTAAGAGTCGACGCTCGGTTGGAGGAGCCTAGGCGCTGCTCATCGTTATTTGAGGCCTAGCAGTCGCTGAAGGAGCTGGTTGAGGCGCTGCTGAGGCTAAGCTTTGTGGAGGATGCTTGGGTCGTGTTGGGCGCCCGTTAAGCTATGGAAAGCGTTGGGTGCTGTAGCAGAGTTGGGCATTGGAGTTTGGCCGAGAGATTCATGCTGGCCAAGAGATCTCTGCTACTGGAGCTTCTGTTTGGTGAAAAATGCCCACTGAGGAGCATCGTTTGTCTCCGTAGTAAGAGCCGGTGAAGTTGGGTCCAGGCCGTTCTTAGAGCTTTAGGCGTTTGGGGCGTTGCTGAATGTGCCGGATGGCTGTAGAGGCTGGTTTTTTGCTGCTCCAGGAGCTTTAGGTGCTTGCTTGTCGATAAGCGTTGAAAGAGGAGACGTTGCTCAGTTGGAGGACATCACCCGTCGGTTGGAGTGCCAGCTATAGAAGCCTCCAGTATGCTTGCTGAAGGAGCTAGAGCAAGGACTGCTGGTGGTTCGCTATTGGCCTGCATGCACGGAGGCGGGTGTCGCTTGCTTTTGTTACAGGCTGTAAGCACAGGGTTTAGCGGCGGCGAAGCTCTCTGGAAAGAAAACAACACTCAGAGAGCCTTACAGAATGAACCTTAGCCACTGAGAAAACACTCAAGGTCTCTCTCAAAGAATTGAAAAGGGAGGAAGACTAGAATGAGCATAACTCTCTCTCCATAGCTCAGAATGATGAGCTTTCTGAAGGAAATCGGAGAGTGGATAGAGCTCTACAAGATGAAGTAGAGCACAAATGAAGATGCCTCAAATGGAGGGTTTGTTGCCTTGACTACAGCAAGGGCTTGATGCCTTGACGGAAGCAAGGGCTTGACTCTCTTTGACGGAAATCTCTCTCGATGGAAGATGCCTCACGCAAGGAGGGCTTGACACTCACGAAGGGAGTGGAGCACCATCGGCTGTGATACCATGATGAGAGAGGGAGAGAGAGAGGAGTGCACACGATATAGCTACCTGTACACTAAGTGTATTAACAATGAACATGAAGATATACATATGAACCCCTTAGGGTTAGGGTTTGCCCCTATGCCCTATGTGGATAGTGCAATTTACACTATCTTTAACACTACGCCAAAAGTTATTCCGCACAATTGCAAAAATCTGAAAACTATCCCAATGAGGCACTTTGGAGGGCCTCCAACCTCTACTACTGAGCTGAAATTTCTGGGCCTTTTTGACTGTATAGCAAAAGAAGGGGAAGCTCTTCTCTTGGTGCCCCTCATGAATCCATTCCCACTCCCCTAGGTCCCACTGGAAGAACCTAATAGGGGAAACACCATATTATCAGAGTCTCCAAGACCCCAGCGCAAGGAGAAGAGGATCAGGGTCAAGATACCTGTGTGAGTCCTTGCCCTAGCCCATGAAACTTGCAATCCTGATAGGCTGAAAGGCAACCTCCAAAAGAATATCATCAAAAGATCTGACTGAACATCAAAGACTAGGGTATCCTCATGTGCATCCTGTAGGGTAATAATCAGTAACGGAATGCCCGTCCCTGAAAACGCTCCCCACCAAGTGGACTCTGTGATCGGCATGTCATTTGTGTCAATTCACTCTGGCGGAATGGCTGCCTCTATCTACTGTATCCTGATTGCACTCCCTCTGAGGTAGCCAATTGCTAGAAGTCTCTAAATCCAAGTGAAGCCAAAATCAACTCCCCAATATGGGATGCCCTCCTATTGATCCAAGAATCATTGGATTTATTCAAATTAACATGTGTACGTACTGCTATACAAATAAATCCAAGGTTGTACTCAATGAGTTTGGGAGGTGCATGTAAGACATTACAAAGATATGGTGTTGTAGGCATAAAGTCAACCCTATGGTTGACCAGTAGTACTTGGGTACTATATATACCAAGTACTTGTATTGTTTCATTTGAACATTTCTATTGGAGCTTTCTTGTGCGTGCACACTTGCTCACTTGTGTTCACAACCTGTCTCCACTCTGTTCCTATATTTGGTATCAGAGTAATTTCCTTGTGTTCTTTACCTTTCTTTGCAATGGGGGTCTTGATTTTGGGGGGGTATGCCAAAAATTGATCAACAACATTATTTGATGTATATAGTTTTAGTTGATGGAGAAAATGGACATGAAAACCATCTAAAGTGGATCTTGCCGTTCGATTTGATTTATGACATGACCCCATTTGGATATGCAAGTCCAAAGATACGGGGTACTACTTTTAAGGCCTGAATGGCTAAAATAGGCAGCGCGTTAACGCGCTGTCTATTTCATGCATTTAGGCCTTAAAACTAGGACCCCATTGTGTTGCCAATGGGGTCCTACTTTTGAGGCCTAAATGCATGAAATAGGTAGCGCGTTAACGTGCTACCTATTTTAGGCGTCTAGAGCCCATTCCTACGCTTGCTTCTAGACTCCCGCAAGCTTGGTGCTTCAGTGCGCATTCTTGGTTCTCACATCCAGCTCTCCAGCTTTCGTTTGAGTTATACGTACGTTCGTACAGAACTATTCGTACAGTTATGTGACAGTGTTGGGAATCCGTACGACTTGTCGGAAGGTGATTTCGAGTAGTTTTCAGCTGTTTTTCGGCGTTTTTGCTCAGATCCGGACTCTTTTTAGCTCCAGTCTCTCCCGAGTGTGTTCCAGCAGCTCCAGGCGTCTCCATACTTCTCCAGGCTCTTCCCTACACCTGTATTGTGTTCAAAAGCACTCCCAACACCTTCATTCAGCTCCAAGTAGCTCACTTCAGCTCCTTTGTCATCTCCAGCTTGCCCACATAGTCAGTCAACTGTTTTGCAGGTGGTTCCGGCCAAGGTGCACTTTTAGTAAGTGTTTTGAGCTATGTATTTCGCTTTGGGGCTGTTTTTGTAGCCCATACTCTTGCACTCTTAGGTGCATTTGCAGATATTCTGCATTGTTGGGTGCATTTGCAGTTACTTTACAGTTGTGGATGCCTTTGAGCTCTGTTGGATGCCTTTGAGCACTCGTGGGTGCGCTATTTCAAATTTGGGTTGTGCATTTTGAGTTTGGGATTGGACTTCAGATTGCAGCAGAGTGCAGTGATTGATTGATGCCATTTTTGCAGTGATTGCATTGTGCCGTCAGTGGCATTTCAGAGCAGCCATTAGTACTTTGCATTTGCAGCCAGTATTAGTTTGGGATTTGCAGGCACATTTGTAGTCAGTTATACTTTTGGGCTTGCAGTTGGTTTTGCAGATACATTTGAAGCTTGTGGGTATTCCATTTTGCATCATGTCGACTCTTTCAGACAGTTTTGGCAATTCGTTCGAGGGTGACAAGTTGGATGGACCAAACTATGCCTTGTGGTCATTCATGCTTAAGAACATCTTGGTTGGTAAGGGCTTGTGGGATATTGTTAGTGGGGATGAGGTGAGGCTAGTAGGCTCATCTACATCCAGCACAGCTTCTTCGGGTCAGACTACAGGCAAAACAATCGTTTGCTACAGCCCCTCTTGCTAGTCCCATAGCATCGATAGAGGAGCAGAAGAAGTTTGACCGCCGCAGTACCCAAGCAATGTTTTTGATTGCCACAAATGTGAAGAGGCACATTATGACGACTATCAAGTCGTGCAAGGATGCAAAGGCAGCATAGGAAAGATTAGCAAACATGTATCATGTTAAGAATGAGGCAAGGGCCATTGCCTTGACAAATCAGCTCAAGGATCTCAACATGCAGGAAGGCCAGGCCATCACTGATCATATTGCCAGGATCACTGATCTACGTGATTAGCTTGCAAGTATTGATGAGGAAATAGAAGACAAGAAGCTCGTCTCTATTACTCTCAATAGCTTAGCGTCCTCATATGGCACATTCGTCACTTCATTGACCATTGTTCTCAGGGCAGCCCTACTCTCGTTCGATGAGTTAGTTGGGCTTTTGTTGCAGGAAGAGAAGAGATGCTCAAATTTTGCCCAAGCCTCTCATCAGGCTGAGCAAGCGCTTGCCATGGGTGGAAAGGGCAAATTTTAGAAAACGTTTAAGCCAAAACACAACCATACAACTCAGCCCAAGGAGGGGAATGCAAGCAGTTCAAGAAAAAATCACAAAAAGGACAAATGCAACTATTGCAAGAAGCCAGGACATTACATCGCAGAGTGTCAGAAAAGGATTACCAATGAAAATAAAAGACAAAGGGACAGGTCTAGCAGTAATTTTGTTGCCCCCCTTGAAACTTGCGCTTCAGATGCACATGGTGAAGCTCATCTTGCCCAAGGTGATAGAGATTTTGTGTTTGCTGCATTTAATGAGATGGATGTCAGGGGGGATTTGAATGCTAAAAATCAATCAAGGGATGCTTCCCTTGTTGCAAGTGATTCATGGTATATCGACAGTGGTGCTACTAAGTACATGACTTCTCGCCAGGAGTGGTTTGAGAGCATCACACCTACTCATGGCAGACAGGTTATATGTGCCAATGATGCTTCTCAAGATATCATTGGAGTTGGGCACATTCCCATTCAGCTTGATAATGGGAAAGTTAAGTATATCCGAGATGTTTGATATGTTCCAGATTTGAGGAAAAATCTGATTTCAATTTCAAACATTGCCCATGATCAACATATGTTGGTCGAATTTCAGGATAACCAATGCAGGATCAAGGATCCAAAGAAAGGGTATGAGGTTGTAGCAACATGCACATATGACAGAGGCTTATACAAGCTTGATGCTTAGCCTTATGACAGAAGGTATTGCTGTAGCAAACACTTCCTAGGCTGATTTATGGCATGCCAAGTTTAGACATGTCCATCACAGGGCATTGTCCTACTTGTACAACAATAATATGACTCGGGGAATGCAAAAATTGCAGCAACCAGCAAATGAAGTGTGTGAGGGGTGTGCACTTGGCAAATTGCATTGCTTGCCATTCAGTAAACAAGGCAAGAATTGGGTGAAGGCAACCAGAGTGTTGTAGATAGTGCATAGTGATGTATGTGGCCCCATGACTATTCCCACGCACAGAGGAGCAAGGTACTTTGTGACCTTAATAGATGACTTCTCTAGGTTCACATGGGATTTTCTCATGAAGGAAAAATCTGAGGCGTTCCATTGGTTTCAGGAGTTCAAAGCTATGGCTGAGAACCAAACCAATTCTAGAATTGGAACACTCAACTCAGATAGAGGGGGAGAGTACATGTCACATGCATTCGAGGGATTTTTGAAGCAGCATGGGATTAAACATCACTTGACATGCCCTTACACACCACAGCATAATCCACTGTCTAAGAGGAAGAATCGTACTCTCATGGAGATGATGAGATGCATGCTGAAATTCAAGAGAGTCTCAAAGGCTTTTTGGGAAGAAGCAGATGTGACATCCACTTATATTCAGAATAGATGTCCTACCAAAGCTTTGGTTAATGTGACTCCATTTGAGGCTTCGTATGGCTTTAAGCCAAAGGTTAGTCATTTCAGAGTTTTTGGCTCAGTGACATATGCTTTGGTTCCAGATGCACATCGGACAAAGCTTGATGACAAGAGTGTCAAATGCATTTTCGTGGGGTATAGCACTGAGAGCAGGGGATTTAGGCTTTATAATCCCGCTACCAGGAAGGTAATAATCAGCAGAGATGTTCTCTTTGCTGAGAATGAGTGCATGCAGCCTGCTAGTGCAGACTTGCCACCATACGATGACACCCCTTTGGACATCATCGAGTTTGAGGATGATGAGATGGAGTCTCTTGATGCTTCCCCTTCTACTTCTCATAGTTCAGATGGCTCTCCCTCAAATGTTTCAGATTTGCAGCCAATTATTGAGAATAGACAGCCTCATGTTTGGAGGCATTATCAGCGTCGTGAGGCCAGTAAAGATGTTGATGCAGCCTCGAGTGGTACAGCAAAGAAATCTATTTCATGTTGGGCAAGGTTGACCATTCAAGATGCTAAGGATCAGCCTACTTTGGGGAAAACGAGGGCCAGCACTCAGAAAAATCAGAAAAAGGTAAATTTTGCTTTGATGACCTCAGTGATGGAAGCTGAAAGTGAGCCTTAGAGTTTCAAGGATGCTCAGCATAATCCGGCATGGCAGAAAGCTATGGAAGCTGAGATTAAATCCATTCACATGGGACTTGGTTGATGCGCCCATTGGGAAAAATGTGGTTGGCACGAAATGGATTTATAAGGTGAAATACCATTCAGATGGCACAGTTGATAAATACAAAGCCCGCTTTGTTGCCAAGGGGTACGCGCAAGAGGAGGGGATAGATTATGAGGGGACTTTCTCTCCGGTGGCCAAGATGACCACCATTCGTTTTGTCATCTCTCTTGCTGCGTTTTATGGTTGGTCAGTGTACCAGATGGATGTCAAGACCGCTTTCCTCAATGGAGATCTTAAAGAGGAGGTCTATGTATATCAGCCCCAAGGTTTTGAGGTTAAGGGACAAGAGCACAAGGAATGCAAGCTCAAGAAGGCTCTATATGGGCTGAAGCAAGCACCTCGTGTGTGGTATCAGAAGATACATCAGTTTTTGATGTCATAGGGCTTTGTAAACACTCATACAGAGCCAGATCTGTATGTTCTGCAGCAAAAATCAGAATTGGTCATGTTTGTACTATATGTGGATGACATCATACTCACTGGCAGTGATTTGCAGCAAATTACAGCAATGCAGTCCGCTTTATGTCACAACTTTGATATGACATATTTGGGCCTATTGCATTATTGTGTTGGCATTGAGTTTTGGTAGACCCATGATGGGGTTTTTATGTCACAGACAAAGTATTCGAAGGGGTTGTTGCAGAAATTTAAAATGGAGTACTGTAAGCCTGTGGCTACTCCATTGGAAAAGGGACTCAAGCTGAGTAAGCATGATACTGCTGAAAAGTTTGATGGCACTTTGTACAGGCAGTTGGTTGGCAGTTTGATATATCTATGCTCCATACTACGCCACAGGGATTTTGAGCCAGCTCATGCATTGTCCCACGATTACACATTGGAATGCAGCAAAGAAGGTTCTCAGATATGTTCATGGCACTCTCTCTCTTGGCTTGCATTATGCTTCAGATTGTGATCTAGAGCTGAGTGGTTTCACAGATTGGTCAGGGGACATTGACGACAGACGGTCCACTACTGGCTATTGCTTCTCATTGGGTTCAGCTTGTATCTCATAGCTCTGTAAGAAGCAAGAGGAGTCTCTCCTTCCTCCAGTGAAGCAGAGTACAAAGCTGCAAATTCAGCCACTACGGAGTTAATGTGGTTAAGGAAGCTTTTGCATGACTTGCATCATGCACGGGATGGCGAAGCAAACTCTATCTTCTGTGACAGCTAGAGTTGCATTGCCATAGCCAATAATCTTGTCTTTCATGCTCGCATGAAACACATTGAAAATCATTATCATTATGTACGAGATTGTATTTTTGATGGCTTCACTGATCTCATCTATTGTCCATCTGAGGACAATGTGGCAGATATCTTCACCAAAGCCCTGTCAACACATCTTTTCTTACGACATCGACATGGCTTGGGGATCAGAGACATTCTCACAATGTCAAGAGGGGTTGTGAAGTGATTCACAATGACATTGTTTTTATGTACTCCCATAGGTTGCATATCCATCTGGATGAATTTGTGCAACCATGGTACTTTAGATACTTTCAGCCATATCTTTGAGGGGGGATTTGTAAGACATTACAAAGATATGGTGTTGTAGGCATAAAGTCAACCCTATGGTTGACCGGTAGTACTTGGGTACTATATATACCAAGTACTTGTATTGTTTTATTTGAACATTTCTATTGGAGCTTTCTTGTGTGTGCACTCTTGCTCACTTGTGTTCACAACCTGTCTCCACTCTGTTCCTACAGTGCATCAAAAGAAAAACCAGGTTCATCAGCAAACTCACTCCAGAAGGTGTTCATCTTGCCTACGAGGAGATCTGTGCCTAAGTATGTTTGCATGGGATCTCAAAAAGACATGGCTTCAGCTGTGTAAATAAATACAAAAAGGGGCTAAAGGGAAATCCTTGACGGATTGATCTAGAGAGATGAAATCTATCACCTCTAACCCCTCTAATAAGCACCTAGCTAGGGGCTGATCTGTACAAAGAGGAAACCCCCTTGATCCAAGCATCTAAAAAACCAAGGTATCCTTGAAGAAATCCTAGTCTACTCTGTCATAAGCATTCTCAAAGTCTAGAAGTATAATGGCTAAATCTTGGTCACTATGCATAACCTACTCTGAAGCCTCCCAGAATGAGAAGATGTTTTACAAAATGCTCGGATCACAAAGCATGTCCCCCCCCCCCCCCCTTGCTGTTTGGGATAAGATGGGTGAGACTCTTTGTAGATTGAAAGAGAATCATGAATAGTATCAGAGTCCCTAATGCTCTATAGAAGTGATATGATTACCGATTGTCAAAAATTGATGATGAGGAGGAGGTTAATCCATGTGAACTAGGATATTTGCCCTTGTGAAGAGCAAAGAGAGCAGTCCTGAATTCTAGATTGGTAAAGGTGCATCAAGTAGAACCCTCACATCTAGTTCCACCAATCTAGGAATAACTTGCCATACCCTCTTCTTGGCATCATCCTTGTTACAAATATCTTGGTTTGCAATAAGAAGGGAGTTATAGACCTCTGAGGCAATGTACATAACAACATCTTGATTTGACTGTGAACCCCATTAGAGAGATTTTCTCTATCTTGTCTCGGAATGAGATGTAGAGAGTGTCAAGATTTCTAGGATCTATGATCTCTAGAAAGAGAGTGAGAGAATATAGAAAGGCAGAAGCGGAGACCTGCATGAGAGAGAAGACTTGAACATGGAGAAGATAAGGGGGGGGGGGGAGAGTGAGAGAGAGAGAGAGAGATGTATCATCGTTGGCAAGAGGCCTCGTGGGCCTATGAGACAAAGTGCAAGACCAAAAGGTAACTTATACAAGCCACTTGGGGCTGAAGCAAAGGGCTCACTAAGGCCCTTGCTGAGTACTAAGTGCTAAGCTAGTGAACAAAATAGTGGAGTAGCAAAATATCTCAAAAGAGTATCAGGTGCTCAGAGCTAAAGTCCCTAGTATATGCCCAGGTTCCATATATCTAGGTAACCTGGTGGTTTTCTGATGAGATGTGAGGAGCTCTCGTATCTGTGTCTCTGTTGAGCTATCTCTCGATGCGGTGGAGGCTATGGTCTCCTCGATTTTTGGATCTGATGGGCTACGTCAAGGGTGATGCCTTGTCTCTGGTGGTCACCTCTGAGGAGGGCTGAAATAGGCCGAGCTACGATCGTGCATGCTTTGGTCCCTCTCTGTGTCACATGTGGAGTGCATGTCTCTCGTCTCGCAGCATCGTGGCAGGGAGTCCTACTGCTAGTCCAGGATGCTTTCATCTCATCAAGCTTCTCTCTCTTAGCCTCAACGGTACCTGACTCAAATGCAAGAAATCTATAACAAGCGTGTGTGCTTTGTCAATCTCGGTGGCCAGTAACATCAATCGCTGCTGCTCTCAGGTTTGTCGCATCAGTATATCTCTCTATTGTCGCATCTCAATTAAATAGAGCCCAACACAAACCTGATCGAGAAAATGGATCAGCTATGTAAGTGGACCAAAGCCATGCTCCTCTTGAAAGAGGCAGTGATATGGCCCTCAGATCTCATAGTAGATTGGGCAAACACATAGAAAGTGCTCCTCTATCTCGATCTCCTCCATCCAACATAGTGTGCAAATCCTCTGCTCTTGGAGTATGCCTGCAGCTCTCCCTGCCTCGAGATCCACAGCTGATGTGACGAGACTCGCAATTGACTGATGGTGATCCTCAATGCATGTGAGACTATTGAGGTCTAATGACGAGACCATGCTCTGAAACCCTCAGGAAGTGGTGATGGTAGAACTGATCTTGGTGGGGAACTCCTCCCCTCCCAAGCCCTAGATGTATGTAGCTGGAGAGAGAGAGAGAGAGAGAGAGAGAGAGAGAGAGAGCACACTTATAGACTTTCTCTATACAAAAGGTGAGGTCCAATTGTATTCGAGTCCATACATAGGACTCTCTTGGGCTTCTTCAAATAGAGCCAAGAGTTCCACCCATTTGGGTATACAACCACAAACTTGTGCACATCCACCTCCATACAATTGCTTGTTTTCTCCACCACAAAGTACAATAGGCACGCTCCATGTGACAACATTAATGAGGCCCATGATCTTTCATGTGACCCTTCATGAGAACCATGTGTACACTCACCATCAAACTCTAGGGAGTGTTTCTAAACCATGATTCTTTTAACAACCTCCCTCAATGTAACATTTGAGAAGAGTTACATTGGATGCATGGATACATGGTTTCCTAGATTACAAGGTTGAGGCCTTTGTATTTTAGGCATGTACTTGATGGTTGTGTGATTTTCACTTTTTGAAGTCGCTTGTTTACTTGTGTATGGCATGCTTTAGATAGTCATGTCATTTTCTCCATATGCTTTCTACCTTGGCCACCCTCACACCATGGCCGACGCAAGGCTGCCACCCTTGCACAAGTAGTTTGTACGGAGTTTCCATTGGTCCTGTTTGTTTCAGCTAACAATCCTCATCAACGGGAGGATGTAGCATGGAAAGGCTTCTTTGCCCTATTAGTGAAGCACCTCTCCCTTGTGAAGATGAATAGACATGGGGAGTGAGGGAAGGAAACTCCACTTGGGAGAGCAGGGTCCTCAAAGCAATGGATGTGGAGGCTCTAGAAGAGTGGTGCCAACAATGGAAGAGAGCACAAAGTCTCCTACATCCCCACAATCAGCCAAAAGAGAGAAGGCATTATTGACCTGAGGTGCTTGCATCCGGTGGAGAAGATGAAGAAATTGACTCAAGGCATGGTCTATTAGTTACGGGAAGCCTATAAGAAACTAGATAGAAACCTTTCTGCCACACCTGGAAGCTCTAAGGGAAGTAAAGAAATGAAGAGAAGGGAGCATTACAGCTGAGGGGAAGTAGTGTTGATTCATGTGTGTGTGTGTGTGTGCAGTCTGAAACATGTTGCATGCGATGGAGCTTTTTGGGAAGACAAAATCTTGCAGGAAGGGTTTAAGGCTGTTAAGAATGCCTTATGTGTGTTCTCCCAAGATGCATGGGGATCTTAACATACTTAACATTAGTTTCACATCCTAGCCAGGAAGACTACTATGCTTCCTACCTTTTTTCAGCAAAAACAGCCATGGTCTGTCATGTTGGCAGCCATGTGTATGAACATGAGGACGCATGCTTATGGGGATTGGATTACAGATCATTGGGAGGTGGTCATTGGTAAATTTCAAGGCGTTATTATAGGCTGTCCTTTCTCATCTTCTTTAGTACAGGTCTGGAAGCGAGTGCTTTCTAAAGTTAAATGGTCTCCTACCAATTCAGCTCAGCCCAACTCTCTTTGTCAAGAAAGCATACACTGGAGCTCAGTCTTTGATATGCCTCTTGCTTTACAGGATATAACAGAGGCTGTATGGTGAATTAGAGGCTGGAGAGTAGAACAGGGGAGGCAGATGGGAGGATTAGGGGTGGGCTGGGAAACAGAAGCGGGCAGAAGCTAGAGGGGCGGATTGGGAAGTTGGATTGAAGCTGGAGGGTCGTATTAGAGGCAGAAATGGGGGGCGGATAAGGGAAGTCGGGCAGAAGCAGGAGGGGCAGATTGAAGGCAGAAATGGGTAGAGGGATAGATGCAGAGAACGGGCAGAAAGCCAGAATAGAGGCAGAAACGGGCAGAGTAGAGGCAGAAATGGCCAGAAAGGCGGAATAGGGGTGGAGGGGAGCAGAGGCCATCTGAGGTGGAAGGGAGCATGAGGCTGAGTGCAGGAGATGGGGAGGACTAGCAGCCATGGCAAATTGAAGATGTTCTTAAATTTCAGACTATGTTAGAAGGGGGTTTCCTACATTGCCCCCTTAGTTTTGCTTTCTGAACTGGTGTGCACACATGGTATATGAAGCTGTGAGCTGTAAACATTGGGATATGTATGTAATTGTCCATACAACCCTTGGGTGCACACCCATGCTTAGCTGTCCATGATAACTGCCAAATATGTATGGCAGTACACACAGCTAGAACCACCTCTTGCCCTCACGTACGCTCATTTTCACTAGAGCAAGTGCATGGGGTCAATTATCTATGTTTTCAATTTCTTAAATTGAATCCTGACATCCATTATTTGGTTCAATTTTGTTTTCTAATCTACATTTCGGCCTTAAATTAAAGTCTTTTTTTGGGGAGAAATCACAAGCATATGTAAATTATTAATGTGACAGACCATCAAAGTTTTGCGTGGGATTTCTGATCATAGTATACAACGACTCGCATGTCTGCTGATACCACGTACCTTTTCAAAAAATAGAGGTAACAGACAAATTTGTGGTGATTCATATTGTCTATTGTGATTGAGATGATCATTAGAATTGCAGTCAATTTGTTGTTGTAGTTTAAAGCTTTTTAAATTGGATGAATCGGTGTAATTCGAAGTCATATTGTAGCTTGTTTCATGGTGACGAGGTTAAAAGCATTGCTTTACTTCATACTTTTTCCCTGGTTTATTCTTCCCCCCATTGCTTTTCTGAAGAGGAAATGAAGTGGATGTTACACACTGCAATAACAATGCCGTGTAAACAGGTGATAAAATCCATTCTAAATAAGGTGATCAACTTGGTCAAATTCGAACAAGGTCACATTTGGCCAGAAGATTTCAAACCAGCTCTGTTGAGTTTTTCATGTGACTATATGAACAAAGAGTTTCTAATCGTGGATGATAGTATGCATACTAATGGAATATGAAATTCGAAACACTTAAATGTGTTAATCCATGTCAATGTTACCTTGGTTTTTCCCCCCTCGAGAAAATAACTTTTGAAAAACCATACCACACAAATCAGTCAAACGTGGGTTGCTGATTGTGGAAGGAATGCTAGAAAAAGAAATTGGTTGTCAGCCAGCCTGTTTTCAGAGATCCCAATGTTACCAAGGTTGAGAGGTGGATGCACCCACAAGGACAATGAAAACCTGTGATGGCAAACAAGACTACGTACCCCAAACAAAACAATAAGAATTTTTAAGTTGAATGTTGCAATTTATCATTGGGATCCCAAAGTCGGTATGCCTATGGGAGCCCACATTAATTGCTAGGAATCACGACAATAATTGGGACTACAATAACAACAACCTCAGTTGACCCTGCACATCTCCCTAATAGTTCTTCTGATAATAATCAATCCCTTTCATCCATTGGCACTTCCAAGGGCATGCTCCTTGCAAGTTCTTATATAGAAAGGGAGTTTACAGGCCTGAGAATTCCCACAGCTCCTCTCAGGAATTAAGGGGCAATACTAAATTCAACACGTGTTGGTGTAAACTTTATATATCCCGGGATTTCTGTGAGAACTTCCTGTATGAGTCAAGCTTTCTAGAGGAATCTATAACATAGATTCTAATGTCTAACTCAGAGCCAATATAAGCTCACCCCCATCCAAGAAGTATAGGGTCTCATGATGGTAGAGTGGTCACAAAAAGCGACGTTAAATGGGCATTGATACTTGGATTCAGATGAAGCAAGCAATGGCTATAAGCACTTGGTCGACCACAACCACTCTAGAGCAAGATCCAACCCGTCAGAACTCCTACGCTTTCCAACGTTGGAGTGAATTGTCGTCTAGGGAAGGTATCAATGCCAATCTTACAACCCAAGTATCTGACTGAAATACCTGTTGGTGCCGCTAGCAAGGATGCATTGCACAGCTCAAGGGACCTATCATAATAGCAAGAACAGGCTGCTGTTGGCCTTATAGGCCATGCAGGCAGGCCAGCAGACAGCAACAGATGTCTCTCAGAAGACAGCAGCAGATGTCTGCACAGAAGACTGCAGCAAGCCGGGCGGGCTGACAGGGATTGAAGGTGCTAGGAGGAGGTAGATGACTGTTTTGAGTGGTCAGGGGTCAATGTTGAAGCAGTACCTTATTTGCTAGATGGAGGCACACTAAGCACACCCTTTTGTATCAGCTTTTGTTTGGAGCAATTTATAAAAATACACGATCTACTGTTCTACTCTACTATTGCAATATTCAAGGGTCTAAGTCATTCAATTGTGTACACATCAAGGAAGGAGTGAGATTTGAATTAGCACTATGTGATTTCTGGGAAAACATTTACACAATCTTCCGCTGGTGGGGAGTGTTGGCTGTAGTAGCAAGAAACCTCCACCTCTGTTTTCTCAGAGCCTTGAGGAAGACTCACAAGTGCTTGAAGCTTGAAGGTGATCTCAGTTCAGGCTTGCAGAAGTCATCTCCTACCTTTGAAGGACATGTACTTGTGCAAGGAGGGTGATCAAGATTTAGACAAGTGTACTTCTTTTAAGCCCTTTAGATCCTCGTCGTGGCTAGCAGACTGCCCTCTTTGGAAGATGAAGTCCGGAGCCACTTGGTGGTTTGGATTATCTGGGAGATTATGATGGGAGTGGAGCTAAGGCCTGAAGATATCAAATGTGCTGCGTGGGTAGTGGTGACTATAGTGGATCCTAATGCAATCAGAGATTGGATACTGTGTGATGTAAAGGCCCTAGCCATAATCATTGGCATTGGAAGAATATTGACTCCAGGTCAGTACTCAACCCCAGCTCCAACGACCAGGCACGAGGGTTGGATCACCAAGGGCCAAGCGGCTAGGCTATGCAGCTGGAAGATAGCAGACGGTCCAATCCATATTTGTGGTGGTAGTAGATTTTGGAAGGAATCTCGGAAGTCAGTTCACCAAACCGCTGAGTCGGATAGGAGGTCTTAGGGTATTTAGATGATGAGTTTTGTAGGACAGACACTCTCTGTCACTCACTCTTTGCTCAATTGTTGCAAGTTGAGTATTGTTGCTCTAATAGAGGTTTGTGTCTTAGGCTGAGGCGAGCACACGCATTGGTTGTTGCATGAGCACCATCTTGCAGCTGATGCTGTTGTAACAGGCCAAGCCCCTTTATTTGATATATTATAGAGTTGTGCATGGTTTATATATACATTTGTGTTGCTTTGCTCGTTGTTCCGGCTGTACTCTTCCACCCGTCTCCATACGGTTTTGCCCACGCAGCACCAAACTTCCCCGTTAATTCTTCTCGACTTTTAACCCTTGCACCAAGTAGGCACGTGCACCAGGCATTCTAGGAAGTGCAAGAGAGGGCATCTTCACCAAGCACTCGCACCGTTGCTTTTGAGTACCAGACAGTCGGACCAACGAGGGGTGAGGGAAAAGATCGTCAATATTTGTCAATCCTGCTAGGGGACTGACATGCTGAAAGTATGAGTGGTGAATGAGCTTAGCGGTCCTTAGAACCGAGAGCATAGACACTAAGAGTATCGGTGCATGTTGACAAGTGACGAGCTACGGCAGCTGCTCGGTCTAGTTCATTACTATAACATATATCTTCGAGTGGCTAAACAAGATTTAAAGACTTTGAAGACGTGTTTGAGAATCGGTTTCTGGATAGAAGATTGTTACTAGGAAACCCTCATGTTTCTTCAAGTCTTGCATGATGTTTGAAGCATGCTCGAAACGATGCCAAAGGTATGCGGCCAGGAGAGAAAAACACCTACATCGAGGCGGTAGAAATTGGCAAGACATGAAGTGATGAACGTCTGGAAGGATCTCATAATCGGGAATGGATAACGGTGTGGATAGCTACCAGAGGGCCCTCGAAAATGGAGAGCTCAAGGATGGCTAATGCTTGGTCCCTTGCATGGTGAGATGGCATCTGACTACTGCATTGACACTCGGAGTGAACCAGTGCAAGAGACGTATCGACAACAACCTGAGGTGCCACACACAACGCATCTGAGTACTATATTGACACTTAGAGTGGGAGACACACTGACGACGACTTGAGGTGCCACACAAGACAAAATCCTCGAGGCGGTGGCAGGTTGATCCAAACATTCGTGGATCGACAGCCAAGATTTTGATTTGATGAACTTGTCTATGAGCCGATCCATGAGCACCGGTGACAACCTAATAAGCAAGCATTTGGTTCGTAGGCAAGACGTGCCTTGGACCGAGTACAAAGAAGAAGATCTGGCCGCAAGTCACCGGCAGATCAAGGTTCAGAACAAGAGTCGAACGAAGAACATAATTACCATAGGCGAGGCTCACAAAGGTCACGTGGGGTTATTTCTAGGCAACTGATACGAGCCAACTAACACCGAGCCTTGCTTGGACAAGTGACCCATCTCATCCATTGAAATCCAGGTCTATTGGAACCTTGACAGGGAGAAGAATAACTTAGAACTGGAGTCCAACATGAGTTAGAAGGCATAAATCAAAAAGCCCCATTGCGGTAGGACGTTGACAAGCAGACGCCCGGCCAATGCAGAAGGGCCCCGAAGGTGGAGTCCCTCACTAAGCAGCCCTATGGTACCTGTTGGTGGTAGGCCGGGATCAAGGCTCTTCAATCCTGCAGCTGGTAGACGTCGTCTTAGACTTGTAAAGTTTTCTGGGAGTATGTCACATACAAGGTGCCATGACTAAGAAAGAGTATATGAACTACATCCCTTGCACATTGATCAAAACTGCTCAATGTTGGTTCAACCAATTTCTAATTGGTTATTTTGCCGACTGGCAACATACATCCAAGGCATTCCTTAAAAGGCTCTGGTAAGAAATCAATGAGACAGATCTCTGCACCAAGCTTAGTGATTTGAAGTAGAAGGAGAATGAATCCATTCAGGATTTTGTATTAAGAATGCGTGCCCTCATTAACCAATTGAGCATGCCACCAGACGACAAGTCACTTTGTGCCTGGTTGAATTACGGGTTGCACTCAATTAGACCTACAATCCATTGAGATTGTTAATTTGACAAAGACCTACGAGGAGTTTGTTAATCCGACCAAGACATACGAGGAGGTGCTGAATCGAGCAGTGGTGTTGGAAAAGAGCAGACCCACCAAGAAAAAGACAAAGGGAAGTGATGAGGAAGAGACCTCGTCAAAGCCAGTCAAGTTGAAGTCCACTCTTAAAAAATCCTTGAAAGAATTGGGCTTTCAAGGCAAACTCTGGTCAAGATGAAAAGTGGTGCAAGAAGTATTCTTAGCAAGGCCATACCGCAAGTAAATGTTGGACCAAGCGTTGTGGTACATGTAACAAGTTCGGGCATGATGAGTCCGAGTGCTGGTACAACAAAAACCGCAATTCAGATGTGAATCAAGTAACAGAGGAAGCCAAGTCTAAAGATGGGTGTCCACCGAGGTCTGAGTAGAATAAAGGCAAAGGCAAGAATAAGAAGGGTAAAAATCAATGTTTGTCACAAATATGCTGCTATATTTGTGGTGAAAACCATGTCAAAGCTGAGTGTAAACTATGACGAGCATATTAAGTTGCTAAAAAATAATCAAGAAAGAATTGAAGTTGATCCGGTGTGCCAAGTCATGTTGGCAGAGGTTCCTGAACTAGTAGAAGTTCATGCAATCACCAGCCCTATACCTAGTCCAAGGAGGGACTCACCACCGACCAGAGACATTAATTGGCGGGAGCAAAAGCAAGTGGTTGCTAAATTGGCCAAAGAGTTGAAGGGGAAGGCACCTGCACTAGGCTTATAGCCGGACCCACCCATGGTTTTGCAATCAGCCGAGCAAGGTGAAGCTTTCAACAAGTACCACCGAGTGCTCGAGTCTAGAAGTCATACAAGCATGGGAGACATTTTGCAACATGAATGTTAGTCTTATTGTGACTGAATTACTAAGGATTGCTCCGTACATGCAACAACTCTGAGCCGAGGAGAGACCTATTAACGATGTAGACTCTTTGGCCACGATGCCTATCATCGATACACCAATTGTAGACGATGAAATACCCATTATTACTATTAAAATCAAGAAGCGAAATGTATCTAGTGTCATGGTGGGTGGTGGCGGGCCACCATTCACCATGACACTAGATATTAATTTAGACAGTGTGGCTAATCTCAAATTTTCGTCATTTCGAGTACGCAGGGTTGATTAATGACTAGTCGAGTAAACTAGTACACTTTTGGATGTCGTAGTCACTATTGAAGGAGTGCATTATACTGCGAGTTTGCTTCTTGATTTTAATAGTAATAATTGTCATGGTGGGTGGTGGCGGGCCACCATCCACCATGACACTAGATATTAATTTAAACAGTGTGGCTAATCTCAAATTTTCGTCATTTCAAGTACGCAAGGTTGATCAATGACCAGTCGAGTAAACAAGTACACTTTTGGATGTCGTAGTCACTATTGAAGGAGTGCATTATACTGCGAGTTTGCTTATAATTCCAATGGAAGAAAATGCCTACCCGTGGTGATCTTTGGTTGAAGGAGTATATTATAACGTGAGTTTGCTTATCATTCCAATGGAAGAAAAGGCCTACCCATTGCTACATGCCAAGGTACTTCATAATTGGGGCACCGAAGTCATGACCATAAAGATGGGAGGCACAAAGTCCAAAATCCTACTAATCCAGGAAAAGCACAGAGTAGTTGTCGTCCCAAGGGTCTAGAAGTCAAAGACTAGTTTTTTGAAGATGGAGAGATGAGACTCATGGATATGAAAATATTACCGGTCATGAAATCATAGTTATCCCAAGAAATAAAGAGATATCTTTATTAGACTGACTTTGGTCAAAGAAAAGAAATAAAGAGAAATCTTTAGTAGATTGACTTCGATCACACAAAGTTGACTTTAGTTAACTGAGAACGGTGGGGTTGGCCACAAGGGACTTGGAATAGTCCAAGAATCAGAATGCATGCATTTGTCTAACCTCTAATGGCTAAAGTGTTGGATATTGTTTATTGGATGTGTAGGGCCTAGAAGAGTGCAAAAAGGCCAAAATTTTAAGGGCCAAGTGCCAAAAAGCAAGTCCCATGAGAGAAAAACCACCAAGAAAGTGGTGCCCCACTTTAAAAAGGTCCACTAGAGTCGAAAACGAAATTCAGTGCCAAAATTGGGGAAATATAGCCCAAAAGCCAACTTTATGAAGAAAAACAGGCCCCAGCTTTCTGGAGCCCATGCTTTTGGGCTGGTAGCCTAGTCTATAAAGAGAGAGGCCTTGGGCCCTAGTGTGTGTGTTCTCTGTTCTTTCTCACCCTCTCTTTGTTTCCAAGAAGAAATCTGCTGCTGCTCCTCATCAGATGAAGTTATCAGGTGCTGTTTTTCCCTGTTATGTGTGAAATTCGAAATCTATCTTGGTGATTATCTGGTGCGACTTGAGGATCTAGGCTGCGTTTCTACTAGAAGTGATTCGTTTTTTAGGTTTTTTGGGCTGATTACAGATTCGTTTTAGGGTTTTGGTCCGATTAAAGTGGTATCAGAGCTCAGCCTTGTCACTTTTTCTAATCCAAAGTACTTCTGTTTTTTTGGTCCGTGTTAGGGTTCCTGGTCTGATTACAGTGGTATCAGAGCTCAGCCTTGTCACTTTCCCTGGTGACGACGATCCAATGTACTTCTAGATTGAAGAGGACAATGGCAATTTGGAGAAGGGAGATATTCAACACAATAGATCCAACCAAGAAAAATGCAGATTGATTGTGAATCAGCTCAGCTTGCTTCAACCAAACCAATTTGCCACAAATTAGTAACAGAGTCCAAGTGATTTGATTTGCAGGCAGTCCCAAAATTTTGGCAAAATCCATGCTTTTTGGATCAGTTCAAGTTTTGAAGCAGTCCCGCTTAGATTATGATTTGAGTTGCATACTCACAATCTGGAAATTGGGAGCTATTTGCACTTGATTTGAAGCAGCCCAAGCAATGTCATCAAATCCTTGCGGTTAGTCAAGAAAGAGAGCACAAATGAGAAGATCAATTCCCTATTCAAAGTCGACTTGCAAGCTGCTATTGTGCCTAGGGCTTGTAGTGATTGAGAAGGGGCAGACAAGCGGGTGAACAACCCATATTTGGGATTGTTTGTGTTGATGGTTATTTCAGCACTTCAAGATTCGACGCTGGAGAGCATTATCTAGGTTGATTTTGAGGAAGTAAAAACCCAAGGATCACAGGGATAAGATACATGTGGAAATTCCTTATTAAAAAGGGATTCCCAGTAAAGGCCAAGTATATTTGATTTAATAGTTATTTTTTGTCTCTAAGTCCTGAATATTTGTGTGTTGTTTTCCTTGTTTACTTCAAAGAAATGAGAGTAATACACACTTGGTTTGATTATTTATCAAAGTTATACTTCCATTGATTTTGGAAGAATTCCTTGATAGGACAAAACCCAAGCATTGGACATGGAAAAGATCTTGTGCCAAAGATATATGGAGCTATGGGATTAATTCCTGTGATCGGGAAGATTGGATGTTTGTTATGAATTGAAAGAGGTATTTGTAGAGTAAGCATGGATGTGCTAAGGAAGAATAGTATTTTGTCTTCTTGACTGTTTCAGAAATAGAGTATAATTCAAGGGAAGGCAACCTCAATGAAAGAGTGTGTTTGCTGATTTTCAAAATCAGTTTTCACATAGCTATCTATTCCAAGTTATATTATTTGAGCTCTGGAGGACTCAAGTTATATTGTTTTTGTTAAGAAACCAATTTAGCTATTCAGTCAAGAATATGGACTCACAATTTTGCCATTGCAAAGGAGAATGGATATCTTTCGTGGATACTGAGAAATACACAATTGGACCTTATATGATCTATGGTTCTATTAAATGGAAAGCTTGGTCTCTCAGTTAATTCCAAAGCAATCAATTTATATGATTCAAGCATAGCTTGAAGAGTTCTTATAAAAAGCGAAACAAGTACCCTTGAGGTCTAAGGACAGACCCACCCCACTTTAGGGTGTCATGTTCTAAATATGCTTTCATTCCGAAAAAGAACAGTTTGCCAACTACAAGCATAAGCACTCGTTTACAAATCTCATGGCTCATCGCCTATAGAGATTCCAAAAAAGGAGCTAGCAGAAATGGTATAGAATACCCTTGCCGGCCATGTTTGGCGGAAGCGCTCCCGCCTCTCGACAGTCGCTCTCAAACCTGGAGTACCGTGCTCCCAAATGGCACGCAAGGTGAAGATGATATCCTGCCAAATGGCTACTAGGGTAGCTGTTGGACAAGTCATTTGGTCTCCCATCACCCGGCTGCATTGAGCCACCCAGATGTTCCAGGCAATGATGCTGGAAACACTCTCCGAAACACCATCCTCTAGGAGAGGTGGTGGGCGTGGACAGGAGGGCTAAGCTGCGTCGTGAACCTCAATCTGGGAAACTTGCTGCCCATGTATCCTGTAAGCCGGTGTGACAGGATCTATCGCAAAGGTGTGACCTCCCTTAGTGAGCCAGGCCACCATCCCCCATGTGGAATCCGTTCTCATCCTTCGCATGCTGGCAACAATCCTGAATGACACTAGCCATATCCGCTGTGCGACAGGGCAGCCCCAAAGACAATGCGGGATCGTCTCTAGAGCTCCATCCATACAATTAATGCATCTACCATCTATTCTCATCTGCTCCAGCCCACGGGCCAATGGCAGGCCTCCATGTGCCAATAGCCAAAAGAAATAGGTACTATTGAGATTTTGAGTTCATATCGAATGAAAAGAATGGTTCCAGATTTCAACATACATGTCTACTGCTAGGATTTTGAGTTTGCATAGAATGAAAAGAATGGTTCTAGAGTTCAACACGCATGTGTGATACTAGGAAAATCCCAGAAATATATGTATGCAAACTCTTTCCTTAGTCCACATCAAAGCTAACCACTCTGGTTTGATGTGTTTCTTAGGAATAAAAGTATTAACACGCATGGAAGAGGATAGTCTTTAGAGGAGCTGGATTTCCTAGAAACACATGTCAGTAGTTCACCTTAGTTGTCTAAGTGAATTAATGTATTGCTTTTCAAAAAGGAAGAGAGTGCCAATTAAACAATTGAAAATAGGTGGGAGGGACAACTGAACTTGATTTGTGTCCTGAGCAATACCCATGAAGAACAGACATGTAATTCCTTCCCATACCATACGCTGGAAGTCAAAGTCACACGCTCACGCCTTGAGAAACCTCTCTACCCTATCAATGGATCCACAAGGCATGAACAATGTCCAACAAAATTTGTGACAAGATCTTCCCATCTTGAAGCTGATCCCCATGAAGGTCAAGCAAGGTAGTTCTGGTACGCATATAGTACGGAATTTTCTGTGCGATACATAATGGCACATTCCGCATAGTACAATATGTGTACCTTTTTTGTTTGGTTTGGGGGGGGGGGGGGGGGGCGGGGGGGGAAGTGGGGTGTTTGTTTAAGAACATAAAATTTTTAAAAAGGGTGTGGTTCAAATGTGTCCCTTTTCCCTTTGCCACTTTAAATCAATTCGGCACTTATTTGTGTATCCTTGCCACCTCTTCCCTTCTCATCCTACCTCAATGCTAGTTTCTACCCCTTCCTGCAGTGCACAAAGCCCCTCCGCGCATACTTCCCTTCCAAGTTGTAGTCACTTTCATGGTCCACATAGCCCATAGATTGTATATTATAGAAAGTCGTGAATCATTGCTTTAGTATGCTCTACAATCTTGATTTAGTAAATAGGGCCCCCGAGTGAGACAAAAACCCCTATTAATTAATTAGTTGGTGCGGGAGGAGGGGGAGTGGTATATGACGGCAAAAATATTTAGGGATAACCTTGAATTAAATAAGGGGGGAGGGGGAGGGGGAGGGGCATTAAAGAGGGCCCCTTGGACATGGTCTATGCATAAAATAAATTGAGCCATGGAGAAATATAGGTTAATTAATGCACAAATAGATCAAGCCATAGAGAAACATAGTTTAATTAAAGCATAAATAAATTAAGCCATATATAAACATAGATTAATGAAGCCTCCATGCACCAAAACTAGTTAATCAATGGGTTGGAATAGGAGAGGTGAATTGATCTTTCAGTTTCAATTGCATCTGTTTGTGTATTATTTAGTTCCATGTATGATGTATGTACACCAATAGTCAACTATGGTAGAATCTACATGATTATTGATGGTGATTAGTTGGTGTATTCTATGGATGACAGTCACTAGTATATTGTCCCTCTCCCCTCTCTCTCCCCCCCTTTTCCTCTCTCCCTTCCCTTTTTTTGGGGCGAAAGCCGGATACCTTAAAAAAATTTCCATATGGTGCAACGTACCGGTACTCATGCCATACATATTGCACCTAACATATGGCACCACGTTGAGGGTAAGCATGCAATGAGGCAACCGACTTTGACTGCTAGAAACTGTCTTAAAAGAGTCCTAAGCTGAGGAAAGGGTATTAGATCACATCGGCATGGATGTCTGTAAAAAGTCAATAACTATCTGAGGTGAATTAGCTATTGGTCTCTTGTAGTCAGACAAGTTAAGGATGAATCATGTGGCTCAGCCTTGTAAAATAAAAACTATCTGCAATAGTGCCCCATAGAGCAAAGTAACTGCATCTAGAAACCGTAGGGTTCACATGCAATTTCAAACCAAATAGACACCCCCTAGAGGTAAACGAGCAGTTCTTCTTCGCCCTTGTTCTTGCACCTCAGTTTTTTTCTTTCCTTCTAAAAGTTCCTTAAGGAGAACATTCATTGCTTCACAGGCTAAATCCCAGTCCTTATATTTCAAGTCCTAAGATGCCAATGCTCTATTTAATTGAAATTAGTGGTGTTCTTTGATCCCTTTGTACAAATTTGTGCCCTCTACGAAAACCAAAAGAGCTGTTTGGAAGTCTCTGTTGTCATTCAATATAATATTTGCTAGCTCTTACTTAAGGGCCTTTCCCTCCCCATGCCATTGGTGAATATCAATTCATTTCAAGAAAGGTAAAGTCAGAAAGTCAAAACCTATCACACTATTGGTTGAAAAGGACTAGTTAAGGATTGTGAGTGAAGTGTGCTCCAATTGGGATTGAATGGGGTTCACTTATGTTCAATAGCTTGATGGCATATTAAAATGCTTGAAGATATAACCACTTAAAGGACATTTTGTGAATTAGGTCAAAGTATAGAAAATAAGGGTTTAACTTTACGATGGGCAGTGGGAATGCTAATTTAAGCGAGATTCTTGTTAATAACTTTTTAAGATCTCTCTCGAACTTTTTCTGTATAGACACCTTACCCCATTGAAGGGGAAGCATTATGCCAATCCCTAGCCTACGTCAACGAGGTTGAGAAGATGGATGTCAGCAGGATACCACACAAGGCAATGGAAGCTACACAAATCTCTAGATTGCAGAGAGAGGGAATGAAATGGATGGACTTATAGGGCACTACTAGCAAATGTATGTGAAATCAGGGGGTTATTGATGCCGAAAATGCTATGGACATTATGAAAAGGACGAGGGGAAAAAATGTAGTTTTACAAGTAGGAAATTGATCCGATGGACAGCAATGGAATGCAAAACTCGGAGAAGACATATCAATGTTTAAAAGGCATCTAATTTTCAAAATGAGAATTTGCTCACATGATCTAGAAGTAGAGATGGGCAGGTGGGCAAGACCCAAGGTACCAAGTGAGGAAAGAATCTGCAAAATCTACCCACACCAGAGAGGTAGAAAATGAGCAGCATGTAATCCTATGGTGTCGAGCCTATGCACACATCAGAGAAAGCTATGGGGACAGCATAAACAACCAGAAAAGTATATTGAAGCAGCCGACCAAACAGCCAGGTAGCTACTTTAAAGAAGTCTTGGAACACCACAAGAAGGTATTTGGACTAGCACACAAGTGAGCTGAACAAGTATTCGCTATATGGCAAGATTGTAATATTTTCTTTCACTAGATGTAAAAAGATCACTATTTGTTAATAGTGATCACCAGTCCCATAGATCTTGAAGGGTCTGATGTGGACTTTAATACAATCATATCATATCATCGTTCTCTCTCTCTCTCTCTCTCTCTCTCTCTCTCTCTCTCTCAACTCCTCAACCTTTCCATCAGCCTTTTCATTAGTCACTCCACTTTGTTGAGTCTAGCCCACCCTTTGCTCAGTTAGTCACACACAGCCCATTCCCTTTCTTGTTCCTAGCTGGAGAAAGAGAAATGTCGCCAGCAAAGGGGTCCATGAAGTGATCAATAAGTGCACTTCCTCCCCAACACTAGTTATTTCACTTTTAGTGAATTGGTGAACACACAAGTTACTGAATTCCAAGCAAAGGTACTTGATGTAGTTTTATGAGAAGATGGTTGAGGTAACTTGCAAGCAAGTGGATGGAGAAAAAGTGTGAAACTAGGTGCATAATTTGGAACACTTTTGCGAGGACAATGGGCTTACAATGAATATAGCTAAGACAAAGGCCCTGTTGGGTAAGACTCACAAGAATTTAGCTAGTTAGTACTCTTTTATGGGGTAGCTAGGAGGATGATGTGCACACTTCAAGTAGGTATGAATTAAGGCTGATCTCTCTCTCTCTCTCTCTCTCTCTCTCTCTCTCTCTCTCTCGCTGTGTGTGTGTGTGTGTGGAGTGGGGAGGAGGGGAGCGGCTTCGTCGGCCCACTCTCACGATTGATCCACTTCCATGTACAATCTACATTGGGCTCTATCTTATGGAGATGCGCCAACATAGGGAGACACTACTACAACAAATCTGAGAGCAGCAGGAGGCGACTAAGCCACCGGGCATAGTGACGTGTCATAGACTTCTATACATTTGAGTCAACTCTAGGACACAATGAAGTAGAGGAGGAGCTAGCTGATGTGGGGTAGGCTGGATTAGCAGAGAGAGCCGACATGGTGCCGTCGAGAAAGGGACGCAGATACCATGCGCGAGACAGAGTGCGCCCAGAGCACATCCTATTGAGGTCCGACCTATCAAAACTTTTCTCAGGAGTGACCAACAGAGACGAAAGGTCACTTTGGACATAGATCAGCAGGTTCAGGGATTGAGGAGACCGCATCTCCCGCCACAGCGTGAGACAGCTCGACAGCCGCACAGCTGGAGGCCCCCTGCATCTACCGTCCAGTCAACAGATTGGCCAACCAGTCTGTTGACTTGTACCTGCTCTAGAAGCCCTGCCAGATTGCCACATGGCAGCCATACACTGCTGCGACCTGCTCTGTTACTGTCCTGTCTTCCCCAACTTGCTGTAGCACTGCCACATCTATATAAAGACAAGTAAAGGGGCAATACATTTATTCAGTGTTTAGGTCTTCTGGTGCCTCAGTTTGGGCTGCACATTCAGCAGCAGCGACCTGAGAGATACATTATATAGTGCCAGCACTTCTGGCTGTCTACCAGGGCAGCAGAGAGGCCAAGAATCATCTGTAATTAGGCAATACAGCTTGCAGATCACCTATAGGGCAAAGAGCAATATATTGCATGATCTAAAAGGGTGGTGGAGCACTCAGTCTGCAGGTCTTTATTAGGAAGAGAAGCAGCAAGGAATTTTCAGAAGCGCATCATTACGCAGCCCACTGACGCTCTAGGAGAGCACGGTTGGGACTTAGAAACCGAAGTGCGGCACAATTGTGGCTCTCTAGGGGCTGTGAAGATATCTCGGATCTCAGATTGATTCAGATTCAGATTCAGCATGGATGTACCACCCGAGATGATCCCATGAGATGAGATCAACCGTATCATATGGTTGGACCTCCTCTAGCTCCATACATATATCTGGGGCCTGGGGGTCCCCACCAAGATCTAGTTCTACCATGATCACTTCCTGAGGGTTTCAGAGCATGGTCTCGTCATCAGACCTCAGTATCTTGAGGATAGGAGAGCCTCACATGCATTGAGGATCGCAATCTGTCAGCTGCGAGTCTTGTCATACCAGCTACGGATAGAGGCAGGGAGAGCTGCAGGCATACCCAGAGAGCAGAGGATCTGCACACTATGCAAAATGGAGGAGATCGAGATAGAGGAGCACTTTCTATGTGTCAGCCTAGTCTACTATGAGATCCGAGGGCGATATCATTGTCTCTTTTAGGAGGGGCATGGCTTTGGTCCACTTACACGCTTGATCCATTTTCCCGATAAGGTTTGTGTTGGGCTCTATTTGATTGAGATGTGACGATAGAGATATACTAATGCGACAGACTAGAGAGCAGTAGGTATGATGCCACATGCCACGGAGATTGATTGAGCATAGACACTCGTTACAGATTTCTTTGCATTTGAGTCGGCTGTCGGTGAGGCTGAGGAAGAGGAGCTTGATGAGATGAGAGCATCATGGATTAGCAGTAGGAGTCCCCGCCATGATGTTGCTAGACGAGGGGCACGCCGACACCGAGAGGGACTAGAGCACGTACGATCGAGGTTCGATCTATTTTAGCCCTCCTCAGAGGTGACCAACAGAGACGAGGCGTCACCCTTGACGTAGCCCATCGGATCCACAGATCAAGGAGACCACGCCCTCCTCCGCATCGAGAGACAGCATGACAGACCCATATACGAGAGCTCCTCACATCTCGTCAGAGAGCCGCCATGCTTCCTTGATATATGGAACTTGGGCATGTAATAGGGGCATTAGCTCTGAGCACGTGATACTCTTCTAAGATATTTTGCTACTCTCCTATTTTGTTCACTAGCTTAGCACTGTAGCTTTTAGCAAGGGCCTTAGTGAGCCTTTTGCTTCAGCCCTTAGTGGGTTGTATGAGTTACCTTTTTTGGTTTTGCACTTTGTCTCATAGGCCCGCAAGGCCTCTTGCAGATGTTAATACATCTCTCTCTCTCTCTCTCTCTTTGCATTGGCATATTGTACTCATCCCCCCATTTTGCACCCAGGGACGGTTTCCTTGCATCTAGTTTACTTTGTATTTAGGCTCAGATTTGACATTATGTACTTTCACTTGCATTGTATTGCGTAGCACTTAGATGATATTCGACGATGCCTCTTCTTTGTGGCACGTTGATTTTGTGCTATCTTGTATGCAGAGTTCTTGATGTCCCATGGGCCCATTTTGGCCTTTAGTGGACAATAATACACTTTCTTTCTTTCTCTCTCTCTCTCTCTGTGCCCGTAGCGTAGCTCCGCCCGTCGCTCCCGTCGCCTGCCCTTATAGCCTTCAGTTGCTGCTTCAACAGCTTAGCTGTAGCTAGTTGCACCGCTAGCAACCAGCCAACAGCGCCGCCAGTAGTGGAACCGCCACCGCCGGTCACTTGTTCTGTCACTTGTTCTTTGCCCCCTGCTCGCCTCGCAATAAGCTCCTAGGGTCTCTAACCCTGAGTTGGGCTAAACCCTCAGCCCAACCCGGGGGTTAGGTTCAGCTAGGGGGTTCTAAAGAAATAGCCAATATGGAATGGCCTACCCTCTCCTCCAAATTTCGTCAACTCTATCAACCTCAACTCTTTGGACTCCGTACTCTATAGTTGCAGCCATGAAACCCTCTCCGTATGCACGTAATTACCAACAAGAAGGGTCCAAATGGCTCATCATTGGGCAACATGAATAGATTTATTATTTGGAGCAAGCACTAAGAGAGTTAAGGCTTAAGCTAGCAGAAGTAAAAGCCCGACTTGAAGTTCTAGAGGGACCTGGCAAGTAGGCAGTAATTACTGAGGTTATGAATTCATGTAAGAATTCTCCTCCTACTCCTCAACTAGTCTCTACAGTCAAAGATATGGTTCATACTGAAGTACAATCAATCAAGAAAGAAGTGATTGAGGAGTTTGACACAAAGGCAAACAACAATGATATCCAAGAAGAGATCAAAGAACACGAAGCCAGATGCGATAATTCATTGAAGATTAGAGTGGGAGGGCTCCTTGAAGGATGGTTCAAAGATGATGACTCTTTCAGTGAGACTTTAGCACATGTCAAAGCAGCCATGCCTAATATTGAATGGAAGGTTGATGATGATAATGATGATGATGATGATGATGATGATGATGACGCAGCAACCAATATCCGGCACTCCAGAGGACATGCTATCCTTGCACTTAAGTCATGAGATTTATGGATCAAGCTCCTTCGACAATCTTAGAAGTTGAAAGGGACCAAGATATGGATAGCTGAGGAACTTACACAAGCTCAATTGAAGAATAAGGCAGCGGAATTAGCTAAAGTCGGGGCTGCTAGGAAGGATGGAAAATGGGCAGTTTACTGTGAAGGCATAACACTAATCAAAGAGTTTAAATCCAAACCAAAAGACTCTTAGTCTTAAACTGATGTATGGTTGATTACCCCTTCAGACTATTAAGTAGGTACTCTAAATAATTGGGGTTGCTTTTGCACTCCCTGGGAGCTGCCATGTGCCCTCCCTAAAGATGATGTACTAGATGGTTTTTTTCTGTCCCATAGACCTTTTGGTCTCCCGTGGACATTATAGATTTTACTTCCTTCTCTCTCTCTCTCTCTCTCAAGCACACCTCTGGGATCCCTCGATGAATGGGGGTGGTTTTTTTGATACCTTGGTGCGGTTGATGGCCATGTATGCAACACCCTTTTGGGGGAGTGATCGATTATAGTGACTGAGTGGAGGAGGTTTGAGGCCACTTCAGATTGATGCCATTTTTCAGATAGTGACATATCTTCAACACATTTCAGCTTTGCCTAGCTTGAGACTACCGAGGTTCGCCCTCGAGCCATCTCTAGGCAACTAGCGGACAGAGGGGTTAACACTGCCTAGTATGCATGTATATCTGGATGGTTTGCTAGTCAGGGCATTCAAATGGATCAATTGCTGCCTTTTCGATATAGTTTGATTTCCATTCCTTCTCGCATTCCATGGGGTGAGATCAATTGTATCAAAGGGTTTGTTCTATTGCTTCTCCATATGTCACAGACTTTGGAGAGGGGGGAGGGGGCAGGGGCAGCAGGAGGCTCCCACCAACTTCCAGTTTTGTGACGATCACTTCTAGAGAGTATCCGAGGACGAAGTGATTATCAGACCTTAGTATATCTGGAGGACAGATGCGTCTCACTTGCACTAAGGATTGAAAAGAGGAAGTCAATGTAATCATAAGCTTAGAGAAGGGACTTCATGGTGTAAAGACAAATCATTTCATGCGAAAGCTCCTTTTAAGACCACCGGGTGCATAATAGAATAGGTAACAATGGAAATGCAATTGTGTTGTTATGTTAACTTTAATGTAGCTGAATTAGTTATGTTAAGTTTGTTAACAAAACATAAGGGTAGGCGGGAAAGGACACTCGGTCTTTGAGCCACTTAGGCCACATACAAACCTGCTTTGCATTCAGGCTACTCCGTCAATGGGCTCAATTGTGATAATTGCTTTTTTTTTGTTTCCTTGTCACCTACTAACTTCTGCTCAAGTTTGTGACCAATGGCTTTAACAGTTGATGCCTGGCTCATAGGACAAGTAAACAAGCAATAACTCAAAATTTAAAACCTTTCTTTGGAGTGCAAGACAAAGTATATGTTTGTACCATAGAGCACTTATCCATTATACAAGCCAAAGTGGCATTTACGCAATTTTATCATCAAATTATTGTTCAAAGGCTGTCTTTTTAATACTAGGATGTAGATGAGTCTTGTAAGCCTATCAAGTGTAATAAAAATCATTCAAACATTCAGTCTAGTTTCCAAATCAATTGCTTTGTAATTTTACAGTGATCACTTTTCAAGGAGAGGAGGCTGTGGAGATGTATTTTATGAAGTCTGGGGAGTGCCGGGTATTGCAATGTCCTATGCTCTATAATGGGTTTCAATTAGCATTTTTGATGTCATGTATACGATGAAAATAAACAATGAAAATTTAAGCATATTCAAACCTAAACTTCAAATAAAGCACTTAACTATCATCCTTTCCCCTCATTTTCTGATTGTTCAATGCTGTATAATTCCACAAAGTTGTATGAATTCACATTTCATAAGCAAAATACTTGTCCAAGGGTGCAAATTAACTGAATTAGGCCTCCAACTTATGGAGGGAAAGTTGAGTGGGATGAGCAGTGAGTGGCAGCAGTAGAAAGAATGTATCCAGACTGAGTAGTACATGTGTGACTTTACTGAATCTGAAGGGTTTATAACATTTGTTGCAGGAGGTAGCTGCATTTCCTTATGGTCTTTTTTTATGAAAACATGGGAAGCTTAAAATTATTTCGCATGTGATAGAAAGAGTTACCCAAATCAAGTGCTTCTTGTGGTAGATGCTTTCTTAGCATCATGATTGCGATTCTTCCATATATCTAAAGGATTTCCATGGAACACATTGTTTGTAAGAAATGGCATTTGTCTTTTTTTTTGGGCAAAAAGAGACTTCTATTAAGTATGAAAGAAATGCCCTGAGCAAAGCTCAAGGGAAGAATACATAATGCAATCATGAGAAAACATATAGAGCAAAATCAAACTCCCATAAGAGAGCTAGAGAGAATCCAAGTTTGAGGCTGAAAATGCCACCTCAATCCTGTGCGGTATTCTAAGAAGAACGGCGAGCCGCTCCATTCTATGAAGAAGACAATCCTTTTGGTAGAGGCTGCCCGTGAAGACGCTGATAAGAAAAAAAAGGAAAGACAACCAGGAATTATGTACTTCACCACGTCAGATAGCTGAGACTTCATAGGGATCAGCTGCAATGTGGGCTTGTAGATGATAAGCTTATGAACCAGATTCCAGAGTATGTGTCTTTGTAATAGGCACCGAGACAAACCCCCCACAAAAACTGACTGAACATAGATCACACAGACTCAAAGAGAGCCAAAAGACTACATAGCTTGAAACAGATAAACTTAGAACTGAACTTCCCCCCAAAACTCAGAGAACAGTCAGCCGCAGAATACTATGAACCCACAGCCCACACTCCTAAGCTTCCATCAAGAACAACGGCTCATAATTCCTGCAAAGCTGCAACAGTGCCTCCTCCTCTCCCTCTCTATCAGTATTCAGAAATCTTCTGCAATCAAATCAACATAAGATCACAACCATGTCAAAGAGGCTTTCGATTCCTTTAGGATAACTTCTCTTCCCTCACAAAGCAGAAGATCAGTGATTGACGAACATCTGCAGCAAGCATCAATTGCCTAACTCCTTTAGGACAACCATCATCGATGCAGGTCACGATCCATTGCGCCTTAGCCTGCAATTCCTTGGTCCCTCTATATCTTTGCATACGGAGTTCATGGAGTCTCTGTCGCCCAAAATTCTTCAGCTAGCAGACAACGGTACACAGCTATGCCTTAAGCTGTGTTAATCCATAGATCATCACCAACTATGCACAAACTCAACGGAAGACACTTCCATCAATAGCCCTGCTGCCTTCATTTCTCACGCTCTGATACCATGTTGGAAAATACAACTCTAAGCATGATGTTTCTAGAGTGGACACCATATGGAAGACTAATAACCTTGCATCAAGCATAATAGGAGCCACAAAAATGTTGCAACTAGTGACGTGCATGGGCCCATGAGTGCAATAAGTAAGTCACCTCAAAGGAAGTACAAGGAGAATTGAGTAGATTGCTACAGCCATACCCTTGGATTGGGTTGATACATATGATAAGCCTCACTATTGCTCTACTTGGCTTAGGTCTTTTATGAGATCAGGTATCCCACTTCAGGTCATAGGATTATGACGAGGTTTAGACGGGGATGCCTTGGTTTTTAATGTTTGTTCTGGGGGAAGGTCGTCTAGATCTAGGGATGAAGATATTATTGTGGACGTTTTTGAACCTATCAAGGTCGTAGGTCATGTGGGGCAATGTTTCTTGGCTTCACGATGGTATCTAGACCCTAACCCGGATCACTTTCCTTGGGTTCATGGAGGATTTGGTTCTATGGAGCTGTCCCCATAAAATATTTGCAGTGGGACTCTGGGATTGGGAGTGGATTGATGCAGGCCAACAAGAGCATAATCTCCCCTTCTTTCGCTACATGGTTAGTGATGCCAGGAGATTTCAACTCAGCCTTAGAGACTGTAAGCCCACTAGAGCTCTTTATTGGGAGATTTTTCAGATTTCTGCTGACCTGCAAAATTTCTTTTGGAAGATTTGCACTGGACTAGTGGAGGTCAAAGTTTTAGGCAGCCTCTACTTGCCGTCCTTGCCTTTCTACCGGGGAGTCTCTTCAGCATTGTCTATGGGATTGTCCATGTCTTGCATGATATATTTCTGCCATGAGCTTTGCTCTTGGGGTTTCTTTTATACTTAATTTGGAAAACAAAGAGGTTATATATTTGGTAATCTAAACGGACGGGGTGGGCAACATCCCTCAAGTGTGAATCATAATAATAGTGGTGGATTTGTTGCATCTTGAATGGCACATAATTCAAAGGCTGGGGATAGATTGAAGTTTATGCCCATCCTCAAGTGTGAATCATAATAATAGTGGTGGATTTGTTGCATCTTGAATGGCACATAATTCAAAGGCTGGGGATAGATTGAATTTTAAGAAAGCTAAGTATAGATTTAAGTTTAATAAAGCTAAGTGTAATTATGACTAACAGTTTAGTCATGTCATTACGGAAGGATTGCACATGAAATGAAAAGAAAGTTGCTAGGAGCAACAATCCTATTTGAATAAAAGACAGAATTTAACATTAGAGCACCATGCTCATGTTGCACAAAATGACAGAGACTGTCGTTGTAGTTGGTGGTGGAGTTTTCCTCTTCACAGTGGAGGCTGTTTGTTGTTTTGATCATCTTTGTCCCCTTGAGGTGCTCCTCTATGTGATACTGTATGATCTATAGTTAGAACATTTATCTAGACAAACCAATTCTAAAGTTCTGGATTTTGAAAATTGCGAGGATCAGCTCTCTTTAAATCGCAATCTTTTGATTGCGATACATAAATTTAAAATGGGTAATTATTTAGTGAGCTTTATATTTGTTTTCTTTTACAAGGATTACAATTCCTCTTATATGCAGGTTGTAATGGAAGTTCACAAAGAACCCAAAAATGCCCCACGGCCATTGCCTCAGGCTGCTTTAGGATCATCTCGGTGAGGAAAATAATTGAAACTTATATTCATTCATGGAAACATACTTTTGGTACCGCTCAGCATTTAGTCTCTGTTTGATGGTTTATTATTGTTTTTTTGCATTTTTGAATATCAATTGAGATCCTTCAGAGTTCCTCATTGTGATAAAACCCTTTGATATTTTTGTAGATTTTGAGTACAATGAAAATGCTCCCACATTAATGAAAAGTTTGGACTCTTGTGGGAATGTAGTTGAATGTTTTAGAATCTCTCCCATCTGCTTTTAAAAAAAAACTCTAAACTCATGCTTGGGCTTCCTTTGACAATTGAAGATGCAATCAGAACTGGCCTGCATGGTTCTTGCAAGAAGAACTCCTAGATCAATGGCAGAGAAGTGAGTACACTTGTATAATGCAACAATCCTTTCCATATTTGGAAATACAATGGGATCTATGTATTTGACCATCAAATTTCCTTCTTCCCAATAAGAAGTCTCGTCTTCTCTCTTGAATGTTCTCCTTAGCTTGAATCTTCAGCACAATATCTGAAGAGCTTCATTGTTGAACATTAGAGTAGAAGCTTTTCTCGTTCCTCCTTCCCATATCCAGATTACTTGAAAATCTAAACCTGATGATAAGGCACAAATTGAGAAGCTAACATTTCCTTGTAGAGTTGGAAGCTAGACTCAAGCTGACAACAGAGCTGAAGTAGGAAGGCAAATAGGAAGAAATGCCAAATTCAATTGTTGACATGCATGAACACTAGATGGTGATGTTATGTTGAAAGGTATGAAAGAACAAATTCAGAACTAGGCTATTCAGGACTGATATGAGTTGCTGTTGCAAGTTGTGCTCAATCAAGAAGAATACAATTTTGAAATTGCTGTATCCTTATCTCTCTGCCTCGTGCACAGAGACATTTTCTCCAAGTATGGCTGCAGTGTGCTATGTCGTTGAAAGAACTGCTGTGCTCATTTATGAGAAGGAGTAGAAACGCCTCCAAAATTCTCTCTTATGCAAGCCCAAATCAAACGTTTCACATCAGTGTTTGCAACTAAATCATTATACATGAGGGGATGGCCTATAAAGTTCACAAACCAGGCGTGATTGTTGGAAGGTGAACCATAGGCTACTTTGTAGGTTCTAAATAATACGTGTACAGGCGTTCGTGGGGATCATTGTTGCATCCAAGGTGAGATGGATCAGAAATAACTATTTGTATTACTTGGAGAATTCTCTTCCTGAGCATGTTATCACTTTGTGTTATGGTTGATGAGCCTACAGATATCAAATGCGAAGAGCCATATGTCAGCAAGAAAGTTGGAAGGCAAAAAATACAGGTTGTGGGTGTAAAACTTTACCAAAAGTTGAGGTGTCTTGTGCAGCTCACAAAGGCCAGTTTCAGAGAGGGGATATATGGAAAGTGGTAAAGTCTCCGTAGGCCTGAGGAATGATCATTCAAAGAGGTTCTCACTCTCTCACACAAAAAGAAATTTCTCATTTCTTTCAGAGACTTAGAACCCAGGAAAACCAATTCCTTTGGAGTGGCAGCTCAAGGAACAGACCATGACAGTCCAGTTCATAGCAGCTCAGGTCCCTTGAGAGAACTTGGGATAGGTGATTAGAGGCCATTATGCTTTGCAGACTGCACGTAACTATCAGTTTGCTGAAGAAGGATCAACTGGGAGGGAGTGATAGAATCATTTTTATTGCGTGTTGATGCAAAATCGTCACTAGGAAGTGAGCCTCTAGGCATTTTTTAGGAGTTTTAAGGGACTCTTGGCAATGGGATGAACAGCTCCAGTGTAAAGGTCCTGACAATACATAGATGGCTAAGAAGTAAAGACTCCTCAGTGCGTCCAGAAAAATATTCTCACAAGGTAAATAGTATTTGCTGTGGCGAATTGGAGGTAAGTCCTTAGAAAACAAAAATGATATCTAGCTTATTGGTTGTTATAAGCCTTCAGAACCAGAGTTTGATCTTTTCCAATTTTATACACATTCACCTGTTCAAGAGTTTTATGGACAAGCTAAACAATGATAGAAAGCTTTGAGTGGAAGTATATTCTTCATTGGGCATCTCATTCAAAACACAGAATAACGAGATAGAGTTGAAGCCCTCCAAACATTATTTGCATACTTAACTAGCATTATTTTGAAGAATTTGTAGGCCTGTCAATCCTGCCTACCTTCAAGAAGACTAATCTGACTGGCATAGTGATAAATTTCACCTGTTTCCCCTAATCCTTCTGCCATTGCAGAATTCACCAGCTAACATATATAAAGACCAAAAAATTGGGAGTAACATGGATCATATTCCTATGGAAAGTACAACAAGCTTCCATACAATATTCTTAATCTTCTGCAATTCCGAACACTGATTTTATTTTTAAAATGTACAAATGTTAGAATGACAATTCAAGTTGCTACCTTTCATGATGTTCGATGACTTGTGTTAGAATGGTCAACGTCGTATATTTTTCAGAAACTTCTTATTGCTTCAGTCCTGTTTTGGTCAGCAGCAGTACCAAGCATGACAACTGCAAACAGAGTTTCCTATGCAAGAATCAGCAATCTTTGATCCAATCTCCTAGCTTCATGACACGTTCTCAGTCAGTCCCTCCATTATTGTCCTCCAGGTTGCCCATTCTCCTGTCAAAGGCTAAACAGACAGGATGTGCAGTTTCTTCTCTTGAAGCAAAACAAGGTTTACATTCAAACTTTACATCAGAATCAAACTTTCAGCAGAAAATTACCTTACAGTCAACTTATGGCAGTGTTTCAAATAATGCCTGTATTGTACATGAGGCTTGTGCTCCAGTTGAAAGACTATCTCCCCAGTTTTCCGAGCATCATCCAAGTTCAGATGGAGGGTGTGATGCTGCACTTGGAACACAACAGGAAAGAAGACATCAGAGTCAATTGAGTCGCTTGTCTTTTATGAGCACAGCTAATGGCAGTGACTCTGATTTGAGGGATAGCACCAAAGAACAGAATCAACCAAAAATGGTTTTGCAATCAATTAGAACTTTTAAAAGTTTAAGCCCTTCATACACCTTGAAATCATTTCTGAGAGAATTTCAAAAAAGAGATTCTGTAAAACTCATTCCAGATTTGGATTTTTCTGATAAACAAGCTGAGTCATGGAAGACAGGAACCAATTTAACAGGGATGCTTAGAGGTGACATTAGTGATGCAGCAATTTATCAAACTAAATTTGAAAGTTGGGCCAGAAGGGTAATTGCAAGAGAAAAAAGACTTCGTGCTGAATCTGCTATAGACCATGGCTTTACATCAAATATACCTAAAGATTTGATATTGAATAGTTGGCAAGCTAGGGCAAAGAAGCCACCTCTTACTGAGGTTTGATCCTTGTCTCTAATATTGTATTTCAAATTAGAAAGAACAATTGATTGATATATATATACAGCACATGAGCGAATCCTTATGAGTCTTGATTATTTTTTCATGTTCAGAGTACAAGGGCTTGTTTAAAAAATGGACTATAGATCCAAGTTCAGGAATCGACATACTTGATTATACCAATATTTGTATCTGTTCATGTCAGGAATTGTTGTACTCCAATCAGGAGGTGGATTTAATAATCAAACTCTAATATTGAATGTTCAGGGTATGGTGCTTTTGGATGTTGGAGCTTTGCATGCTGGAGATTTTTTTGGAGAGGTTCGTTTGTCTTCCAAATCTTAGATTATTGAGTTCTCGATATTTTTTTTATCTCGTTTGGTTTGACCTGACAGGTCCCATCAGAGGGGTTTCTTAGGTGCCAAGATCAGCTGGGAATCATATTCTCACATCACCCGCTCCAAATCTCGTTTTTTGGATACTTCAATGAGTCAAAATCCTGAAGTTTCAATATTCTAGTCTTGGCCTTCCTCGTATCTTTAGCTTTTGGCACACATCACCATATATAACATACATGTCACAGTTATTCTTGTCTGACTGTCTTGTTGGTTCAATGTTTTTAACAGATTGGCCTTTTACATCATTCACAACGAAAAGCTAGCATCTTGACTGTTACTGCAGTGGAAGTGTTGGTCCTCAGTAAGTGGGACTTCCACAGACAAGTCGACAGAGACATTGTAGAATGCCTTGCTGCTAACGTAAGTGGAAGTCTGAATGAAACTAAAATTCGATGCTATTGGTAATTGTGCAGTTCCTTACGTTTGTCTTTAAGAATGATCTATTGTTGCAAGTAAAGCTGCTAAGTGTCCTTCACTGTGCAGGACTACAAGAAAATTGAGTACATCTTTCAGGAATACCGAAAGACTTGTCGATGGGCACTCTACAAGGTCTGGCCTAGTTTTGCTGCAGTAGCTCATGGTGTTTGAATATGTTTTGTTTGCTTTATCTTTTCTAAAAACTATCTAGATAGTATTTGGGATGTTGTCAACTGGAGTTAATTCCGAACTCTGACATCCTTGTTGGACAGAAAAAGGTGATGCAAGAGGTTCTTGCAACCAGGAGGCAGCGTTTTCCAAATCTTTTTGAGCATGACATGTGCAAGGGCAAGCCCTGCACAAAATTTCAAAGGAGGGAATGATATCTGTCTTAGTAATCAGCTTCTTGTGGCTCAGGTTTATGTTGTACAATAGTTTTAATTTACCTCATTAGGTAGGTATGGGAGGACCAGTGTGGGTCTTCCTTGATGGTCAAATTTGACCGGTCAAGTTTCTCCACAGCATTTTCCAGCCTCTTGTAATGGCTGTGAATGATCTTAGTAGTCGATAGCAATTATCGCCCTTTTTCTCAACCATGTATCATAGTTGGTGTCCCAAATTTGGTTTAGTCGAGGAAGTTTTCATTGTGCTGATGTCACTGCAAGAGAAAGTTGCTGTAATTTGAAGGGATGAACACGATTCCGTTTCCATTGGATCCTGTCTGCCCATTCCCAATTTATCCCAAATAAAATTTCAAATGGGGAATCGACATTATCCTTACAGAAAAGAAAGTTATAGCTTTATGGTTTATGTGCAGTAAGCTTAATCCTGTGGTAGAGCTCGCTTTGAATTACTGACTTTGCTTTCCTTCTGGGTTGGTGTGGTTCTTGGGTCCAATAGTAACGAATTGAAGTCTAATTTTTTGCCTCTCAAAACAGTATGTGAGAAGTACTAAGCTTTTGCACGTAACCATTTTGCCAGCTTGCAGGATGAGCTTTTATTGTAGTTGTTAAGTGGAGCAAAGATTGTGAGAATGGGTTTCTGATTATTGCCAAGGACAAACGATTTTGAACATCTAACAACAAATGTTATGGGTAGATTCGTGTTTTCAAAAACTCAAAAGATGGGTGGCAATGCTCGCATCCCCCCCCCCCCCCCCAAAAAAAAAATAATAATAATAATAATTCTTTAAAAAAGTACCTGTCATTAATGCTTTGAAAAATGAGCTATCCGTAAGGTGTTGGCAAGAAAAAGAAACTGGTTGCCTTGCAATCAACTTCTTTGGGTTTTGGCTCATTGCGTGGCGACACTCCATGCTCTTCGTAGAACTCTTGGTACCTTGCTTCCAAATTGAGCACATGGTATATATAATTTCCATCCAAATGTCGATGAGATTGGCAACAGGTCAGCGGATCCATTGCCCCCTCCATCTCCCAAACATTGTGCTTTGAAAAACGTATGGGTGGTTGCTTGGAGGCAAGAGTGGCACCGTGAATCTCTTAGCATATGATCGTCTCCGGACTTATTGAATAAGCAAGGGATAGCATCCCTGCCAAATGTTAGGCGTTGTGCCTGCAACAATCTCCCAAACATTGTCCTTTGAAAAACTCATGAGTGGCTGCTTGGAGGCAAGAGTGGGACGGTGAATCTCTTAGCGTATGATAGTCTCCCGACTTATTGAATAAGCAAGGGATAGCATCCCTCCCAAAAGCCAAACTACCGTCCCCCAAGGGAACATGTGTCAAATGTGCTCACCAATGAAGTGATCCTCAGTGTGCCTCCCTTTCAAAAGCCAGACTACCATCCACCAAGGGAACATGTGCTCAACATGTCAAATGCGCTCACCAATGAAATGATCCTTAATGAGCATTGTCAAATCAAGATTGGGGTGAGGGTAAGCAGCTAGGAGAAGTATTATGCTATGTAAAAGGAGGTGTATTGGCGTAATGCAACCTACAAAGGGGAAAGCACGCTATTCCACAATCACAACTTCAAGACATGGATTGTGACATGGACTTAATGACAAATTGTACAAGGAGAAGATTTTAAAGGATTGGCATGGACATGTTCATGTTTTGTTTCGTATGGGCAAGGTTGTTGTGGTTTATGCTACACTTCACATTTTTGTTTCTTGTTTTCAAAATATTCAAGGTACCACATTTCATGACAAATGGTATATGTGGCTTGCCCTAATGTAAGAGGTAGAAGAAAATGGCTAGCCATAACAAACATGAGGGTAAAAAGCTCATCTATTGAAGTTAACCAATAAGGTGATTGTCATGCCATAAAGGACTATAAGGGGTAGTCGTTCTTCACATTCACTTGTTTTAAGATAGAATTCTCCTACTCTTGACACACTCCCTCATCCTATTGTAATTACATCATCCATGGATTCGAGCACGAGTATTCTATGAGTTCATCGCGTGGACCGCATTCATTGACAAGGAGGATGAGCTTTTTGTAGTGTCCAGTAAGAATTTAGATGTCTTAAGAACATATACAAGACCCAAGGATGTTTTCATGGACATGCAAGATTTATTAAGGAATTTGCATCTTAGAGTGATGAATCTAGGCAGAGCTAAGTCTTGTAGATTATCTCACATTCTTGTATGAGGATGCCAGATTTGTGAAGTGCATTGGCTTTCTAGTGAAATTTTAGAGCCAATGTCCTAGCATTGGGGATCATAGGGAACATGGGCACTAGATTCCTCTTTTGGGATATGAAATTTATTATCCTTCTCTAGGAAGGCTAAGAAAAAGAAGAGGATGAATCCTCGCATTCTCTCTTGATTCTTTTGAGATCATAGTCTCTAAAGAGTACTGTGACCCCTACATGGAAGAGCGCTTGTAGGAAAATGAGGAGAGGTAGGCAATTGAAGACTTGGAGTTGCTCCAACGATTGAAGTCCATGTCGAGTAGAGGGGCTCATTGAAAATGAATTGTTGGATGTCTAATGCGGCTTCAGTAACCAGTCTTGGACTTTTGGGATCAAAGGAGCAGGCCATGGATAAATATCTTGTTATGACACTAGTCTTAGCTCTCCTCCTCTTCACTTTTGGAGATTGCTAGTGTGTAGTCATGTGATTCCAATTGTGTGTTTTTGAACTTCTATCTCCAATTATCTCAAGTTTTTGACTCCTGCTCCTCCTCTCACACTATTCGACTCCTTTTATGTGATTTGCTGGGAATATCATTTCAACCCCATGGGGTTTGTGCATGGTCTATCTCTTTGTTAAAGGATGTTCTTCTAGCGTTGATACATAGCTTAGGAAATTTAGATGCATCCGACTAAGAGGTTATGCGACTCTTGAAAAGGAATATTTGAAATGCAAACCATTGAAATCAATTTATGGCTTGAAGTTCGCCCTAGACAATGTTGCACCTCAAATTCAAGACTGCTTCAGCAGATCCATCACTTTACGTACTCAAAGCAAGATAGAGTATTGCTAACATCATTTTGTACGTTGATGATCTACTCACTAGAGGCTCTTGTGAATATCTACTAATGTGTGTTAGAGACAACTTGAATTAGAATTCTCAATGAAGGACATGGGGCCACCTTCATTAATTTTATGGAATTGAGATATGGGGAGCCAAAGTTACATTGGAATTCTCACTGGAGACTTGGGGACACCTTCATTAATTTTATGGAATTCAGATATGGAGATCAAATGGATAGATCCTACTTACTCAAACAAAGTATGCCAAAAGGTGTTACAAGAATTTTGGAAACATTATGCAAAGCCAACATATATTCTAGTTGAATAAATTTCGAATCTTTCACAATATGATGCCTAAAATAGTATCAACACCTCCTTAGGAGCCTAATATATGTGGTAATGACAAGTCTAGATTTGAATTATGTTGTTGAAGTTTTTAGTTGATATATTTATAATCTCAAAAGCATCCATCTTCTCATAGCACATAGAGTGCTTAGATATATCAAAGGAACCATTAATTTTGCTCTCAGATATAAAGTGCAATGTAAGTTGAACCTTAATTCCTTTCCAAATCCAAAATTTGCAACAATTATTGATGATATAACATCTCAACTATTGGATTCGTCTTCTCACTTGGTTTCACAACCATATCATGACAAACCAAGATGTAATGCATTATTGCACCATCTTCAAAAAGCAAAAATATAGACTGTAACTAACACAGCTTGTAAGTTGTGAGTCAATGAGAGGCTACTCTTAGAGCTTTAATTTTGGCCAAATTTCTCTAAAAATATTCTAGCCTCATCTTATGAAGAGCATTTTAAGAGGGGGTTTTGAGAATGTAAATTGCACTATGTACATAATTGTATCACTACTTATGCCCAACAGGAAAGGTGCACACAAAGAGTATAGAAAATGGGCATGTTCCACCTATGTAAATAGACTAATAGGGTTCCCAACTAGAGTTATGTATATAGCCTTCTAAATTATATTTTTGGAAATGTGATGGCTAGACTCTCCTCCATCCACACTCTATCTCTCTCCTACAACTCCAAATATTTCTGTCAACATGACATCCCATTTGTTTTCTTGATTTTTTAGAAATTACATTAGGATTCATTCTTAGCTTAAGGTTTTGAATTTTGGTAAATACTGACGTGAGGCTTGCCAAATGCATCCCATTGAATGTTTTTGTTTGATTATCCTTTTGTCATTAGGATACTAATTTGCCTTGGAAATTGGAGTCAATAGAGCTAAGATAATAACTTAACTAGATGCTTGGCTATTAGTAAATGGGGCTTGTAAATACAATACTTGACCAATATATATGACTAAATTTGGTTATTATTAGCCAAAGTGATGAGGGCTCAAATACTTGGCTAATATATATATTAAATTTAATAATGAAATAACATTTATGAATAACTTCGCTTGTTTTACACCAAAGTGATGAGACGTACTCAAATACTTGGCTATTAATATATTGAGCTTGTATATATTACTCTTTGATTGGTTGCTAAAAAGAGGATCTATTGCTATATATACAAGTCTTCTTTGGTGTTTAACTTAGCATTTCTTACCCATGTGAATTAAAATACTATAAGATATATAAGCAAATAATATATCATAGTTAGTTTAAACCTAGTCTTTGGTAGACTACAAGTTGAAAAAGGATTGATCCCCTGTATGTCAACTTGTATAAAATGCCCTATTGTTTTACAAAAGCCAAGAGGCTAGAACAAGGACTGTGGTATAGCATATCTACATACACTATAGGTTTACAAACTTGTGGCTTCCATATTTTTGAGCATTTGCTAGTGAAGGATGATTCGATGTAGCTACAATTGTTTTGGTCGACATTTGGTGATTTGTACATGCCTAGTGGCTATTGATAAGTAGTTATTTCAACCTTCATAGGTGATGATTTTATATCTGTGTGTGCATGCACGCACGCATGTGGGGATATGTGCGTGCTCGCACATGTGCACATGCATTTATCTCTGCCTGTGTGTGTGTTTAGATTAAAAAGTCCCATCAATAATCGAGCCATACAATTCATTCTATCAATTGGACAAAACAATAAAAAGCAAGGAAAAAATGTTTGAGACATCTAAGTTGAAAAATGCAACTAGAGTTTGCAAAAAATTTGGTCAAAATTAACAATTTTTAATAATATTGAGTTTGACAAACATAATATTGAAAAAAGATGTCAAATCCTCAGGCTTGAGGTCGGGGTCCACTTACCTGCCACCATCCAAACAAACTAGGTATTAGAACATCATAGTTACGTTTGGGTAGACAAGTAATGCCTGTTTTCCATGGCTTGTTATCGCTTTACCTAGGAATATAAACAATCATATGGATTCTTAAATAATTAAAAAAACAATTTAGCCACAAGTGAAGTTTAAGTCACAAGTGGAGTAAGGAGTGAATGAGTACATGGATTAAGAAGGGATTAGAGGAGGTATGGGACGATTAGTGGGCTTGGTATGTGGGGTGGTTAAAAAGAAAGTCTAAAGGGAAGATTTCACGGGGGTACATAAAAGAATAATTCATAGTTAGGGAAGTATTCATGTCTGTGTATGTGTGTGTGTGTGTGTGACACACACACACACATAGAGAGAGAGAGAGAGAGAGAGAGAGAGAGAGAGAGTGCACACACACACACACACATGCACGCATATACATGCCCTAACTTGAGTCTACATAACCTAAAAGGTAAGGTAGTAGGCCCTCGCTAATTTAAGTGTGGGACCCATTACCTACTTTATGCAATAAAAGTCATAGTTACACGAAGTTACATTTAGAGAACTCGCTATGAATTTCTTCATTAGAGGTAAAATTGTCACAAACCTAGTCGGGTTCTTCCTTGGATAGAGGAGGTAATGATGGGGATTATCAGAATTCGAGCGACTGCGTTCAAGTGAGGTGGAAGTTTGAGAGAGGGCTCTTGTCGATTTTCATATTCCAATGCCTGATTTATGTTGCAAAAGTATCATGCATTCTTGTCTTTTATGTTTGATGTTTTCCCCATTAAATACTGAGAAAGCATTGCTCTTACTCAATTTACCTATATGCTGAATAAAGTGGAAAATATGATAGTCTTTGCGTATGTTAGACCTTTGCCACCACTAGAACCTTTTGCACACATATAGAGAAGATGCATTTCATCTGGACTTAATATTTTCTCTTGGATCACTTGAGGAGGAAGTTTAGTGAGCCTTCCTCTCTTGAAAGGATTTGGCCAGATTAGATCTCCACTCCACTATTCTATTATTGCATTGACTAGGCCAAAGATGACTCATTGCTGGGGAAACATTTAAACTTTCATTCTTGTCAACCACAAAGGCAGCTTTCTGCTACAAGTGATCCTTTTCAAGCTTTTCAATAAAATTTCTAACAAAAAATCCCACAAAAATTTTCCTCTCTCTAGGGAAACGACCAGCACCCGAAGGATAGGTTGATCCACAATCCATGTATGGGCTATAGAGGTATTGAAAAACTGTGTTAACCTAGTACTAATAGTCACCCTGACATTGAGAATTTAGGAATAATACCAAATATAGAATAAGTCCTTATCTCACCTTATATATGGAATATCTACAAGAGCCATGTGATACATATTTTGCATGATTGTGCTACTCCAATAAAAACAGATGTTGAATTTTCTTTTATACTAAAGGGGAGCAAGTGCAACACTCTTAATTTTCTCAAGCGTGATCAAAATTTTTACAGCTTTAAAATGCAAGGAAAATAACTTTGATTTCCATATATCTCGCAGTTGAGGGTCAAAGCAATGAAGGAACTATATGACATTAACTTAGGAGTCCAAAAGCTCAAGATTCTTATGCTATCCATTGTAGCTGAAGCCAAACAAAGATGTGCTTTACCCTACCCATCCGATCCAATATTCTTCTTTACCTTACATCAATCTCCTTCTTCTGTCAACTGCTATCTCGTCATGGAAACTATAGCTTTAATCCTCTCTCGTGCTTTCTTAACATCCTTGTTAAATTCAACCTAATACCACATTGAAAATGCAAAGAGAATGTACCACCATACAAAGTTACATGAGACAATAACCCAAAAAATCAACATGGAAATCAGAAAAGACAATGGCATTGCTATTTGCTGAAAGGGTACCATCCTACATTCCCTTTCAACTCCTTGGTTTTTGCATGTTTATGATTTGGTACCCCTGGGAATTCAAGGAGCTCATCAATTCTTCAGCATTGCACTCACAAATGTTGTCTCTATCTCAAGCTTTAGATCATGGTTTTTTCTTTCTGGTTCAAGGTTGAGTAGAACATTTACATAGTGCTCATTTACATAGTGATTGAGTTAAACATTACATAGTGACCGTTCAATCTGCAAGCATAAAATTTCAAAACAGAATAGGGACTCCCAGTGTAGACAAGTACTCTAAAAGCACCCTTTGTTGGTATGTACCCTGAGCATACTAGAATGCACTCTTAATTTTGGTGACATCATTTTTTAAACCCCTAACTCTAGCATATGTAATAGTTTGCATAATAGATTCAGGAATATTATGCCTACACAAGAGATTTTCGAATATTATGAGTGCCCAAGGGACTCTTGTGGCTATACCTAAGACTCTCTACATACATAAACACAAAAGACTCTTAGAGAATATATGTAAGGTTATTACGAAGAGTATTTTATATATTTCCTTAGATTTACAAGAGTCCCACAAGTAAGAAGCATATATATATATAGTTATTGCTATACATGTTCAGACATTGTTGTCATCATATGTATTTCTCATCATTACATTAGCATTGTCATCATCCTCATTGTCCTCCATTTGTTTTCTACTTTTTCGCCATAAGCTTTCCCATCGTCCCCCCTCTAAAAATGTACCTCCTTTCCTTGCCTCCCTTAGCTTTCCCGTCATCTTCCATCTCAAGATGTACCTCCTTCCCTTGGCTCCCTTAGCTTTCCCATAGTCCTCCATCTCAAGAAATGCTTCTTTCCTTGGCCTCCCTTAGCTTCCCATCATCCTCCATCTAAAGATGTACCTCCCTTCCGTGTGCCCCTTAGCTTTCGGAGTGTCCTCCATCCATTTACACATGCTCTAGTATCTCTAAAAGTCTTCTTTTAGTGAGCTTGGCACCGACATAATGAAACTGAGTGGATACCCATTGCCTTTACACTCTAGATTGATGCGGCAGGTTGCTCTTCTTGTTCAAGCGATCATATTGCAGTAGGCTCCCTTGTTTTTTGACGATTGGATGCTGCTACTCTTTTGAACACATCTGTAGCTCTTTGCCTCCCCTTTGCCCCCTCTCTCAATTCTTCGCATGCACCAATGAGCAGTGCCACCATCTCCACACAAAGGTATGCGCATGCACTAGCACTCAACTGCACACTCAGCACGAGATTCATTACTTTGACTCTCTGGGTCTCTCACTTTCTCTCCCTCATTCTCACTCTTGAACTCCCCTCATTCTCATTTTCCCTCTCTCACTCTCTATCAACACTCACTCACTCCCTAGTTCTCACTCTCCAGCACTCGCACACTCCTCAATCTTACACTCTTCTTCCTCCCCATTATCATGCTCGCTACTTCCACACTCTCATACTCCATACGACTTACTCATGCTCCCTGCCCCTTGCTATTCCAAGCTCCATCACTCTTGCATCCCTTGCTCTACCTTTGGCCTTGTTCCACTCGGCCAAGCTGAGTGGCCTCTACCCTCGGCCTTGTTCCATACTCAACCAAGTCCCACACCTTGGATCCGTTGGGGCGCCCTCGCTCCCATTGCTCGACTAGATCAATTGGTGCATCCATTAATGTCATTTGTCACAGTCATTCTCCACTTCCTTTGCTAGGTGAGTCTTTGATTGTTTTCTATCTCGAAGGTTCAAAAAAATTTAACAAAGGCCAAAATCTACTTGCATTTGATCTATTTTATTTCATCAAAAAAATGAGCAGAGTAAGCTTCACGGAGCCCACAATATCACGGCCTCCATGGAGTCATATCCACTCATTTTTCTTGCCCTCCAAAAGCTGCCTTAAGAGAGGAAAATCCATTACCCATCATGGACAATAGGGGCCATACTTAAGGGCAGATACTTGGAAGTACTACTTTGCAAGTTGAGGCGTGGGACAAATGTTTATATGCAGCATAAGTGTCATTGTTGGATATAGAAACAGATCTCAATTAAATGTTGCTTAAGTGTCATGGTTGCATAGTGAAAAATGGAAAAAGGATGTCTTTTGGAGGCTGCAATATCACAGCCTCCTTGGAGACCTACTTGCCCTTTTCCCCCCCAGATCAAGTGGAAATGCAAGACATGGAATGGAATGGAAAGTGAAAGCAAGACTAAACAAACATAATGGAAATGAAAGAAAGCTAGAAAGAATATACAACCAAAGTAAAGTACTTACACCACCAAGAAAGGCTCGAGGCTTAAGTGATTTGACATGAGAAAGTACAATGCCTTTATAGGATAGGCACACACACACTTTGAGTGTCAAATGTATATGGGATAAGTCCCATAGTGACACGTGGCACTCTAGGATATAAAGTAGTATAGTACTACTCTAGAACTCAATAGAAACACACTAAAAGTCACTCAAATTGACTCCATTTCTAACACCCCCCATGGAGGAAAGGTGAGGGACTACAGGAATGGAACCAAAGTCATGATAATGATGGTCATGAAAACTGTGCATGCTGGTCTAGAACTAGACATGGTTCCCACACAATCTCAGAGGCAAGTGAGCATGGCTCAGAGGCTAGTGAGTAGTATAACATAGAAAGCTCATCTATCATGGCTCAGAGGCTCATCATGCATGGATGCATGATCAACTCAGAGGTCTAGGAGACCAATGCAGCAACAACTAGACCTATCAAAGCCAAAACATATGGATCCCACAGTACATCTCCTCTTGGCTCCAAAGACTAATGAGGAACATGGAGCCACACACCAAAAATAGAAAATAAATACATCATTTTAGGAGGACTATCCAAGGCAGAGTGCCTTTCTTGCCTCAACACACATGATTTATTGCATTCATTTTTGGGAAATACCCCCAAGGCAGAGAGCCCAAACACATCATGCTCAGAAAGTAAATGAATCATCATCTCCATCATCCTCTAGATGTTGGAAATAAACATGTCAAATTTGAGTAGTGAGAGCATGATCCTGTGTCAGATGTTCATCTTCATCTACATCATCACTAGTGGTGGCAGATGCCACCCAATTGGCATGATCCTTCGATTGTTATTGGGCAAGCTTCTAGTAGCACCTTCCTCCATATGACCAAGCTTGTTACAATATGTGCACTTGAATGGTTTGAATGTCTTTCCTCATGTTGGTGGAGGCAATGGCCTAGGTCTCCATTTGCTGGTGGAGGCAAGAGCCTGTGTAGTATCCGATGAGTAGGATGGAGATTCTTTATTGCGGCGATCCTTTTCAAGAAGAAAAGACACCATATCTTTGAAGGTAGTCGATGCAATTCTAAGTACTTCAAGGGCATTCTCAAAGCAAGAGATCCCTTCCATACTCATCACGAGGACAGCTATTTTATCCTCATCATCCGGGGAACACTTCAAGTTGGAGAGTTGTTGAACTAAAGATTGAATTTTTACTATATGTGCACTCAAGGTATCACACTCTTCCATTTTCAACTTATAAAATTGCATTTTCAAAAAAACCTTAGAGTTGGTGATTTTGTTACCAATTATATTCTCAAGGCGTGCCCAAATCTCCTTAGCCTTGAACTTGAAGTTGATATGATGAATCAATGAATCGTCTAGGCAAAGACCGATGATTGTGATGGCCCTCAAGTTGTGTTGCTTCCAAATCTTGGGTATTTGAGGCTCCATTGATTCCTCAAGTCCTTCATCATCTTCAATGGCATCCCAAACATTCTCCTTCATGAGAAGGAGTTGCACTTTTGTTTGCCATGTGGGGAATCCTTCCCCCTTGAATTTGTCAATAGAGAGTTTGTGGAAATCGAACCCATAGTGAATGAACTTGATAAAGATGACAGCTAGGAGAGATAACAGGATAAGAAGAGTGATGGAAGGATTGGAGCAACTATAGATGACGAGCACAATGGTGGATGGCAGCAGTAGAGGACACAAGTTGTGGATGGTGGGCATAATGGATGGCAGAAGTAGAGGAAGAGCTATTGTTTGAGATGGCGGGCAGAACTGTAGGTGGACAGTTAGCTATAGATGGTGACTCCTTGGAGCAGATGGCGGGAATAGGAGCAACAGCTTGACAGCAACCCTGAGGGTAGCATGAGCAGTAGATCTAGAGCTGCATGGGTAGCAGCAACATCGTGGAGGTAGATGGTCTACTATAGTTCATGGGTGCAGCATGCAAAATCACAAAAATGGTGGGGAGTTTGGAGCAGTAGAAGCGGGTGGAAAGAGGAGAAAAAATGGCGGCTCAGTTGGTTGAGCAATGGCGGGCAAAGCACGGGATATGTGGCAGCTGCAAGTCGTGGTAGAATCTTAGCATCATGTCATAGATGGATAGCTCCATGTTGGTGAGGCTTGGGTAGGAGGAGAAGAGCTCATGGTGGAAAAGAGAAGGCGTTCCTCCAAGGGGAATGAGGGAGAGAGGCTTCAATGTCCTCAATGTCTTACCTCAACCTCTTGGAAGGTAGCCTAGCAAGACATGGAATGGAATGGAATGGAAAGTGAAATCAAGACTAAACAAACATAATGGAAATGAAAGAAAGCTAGAAAGAAATGTACAACCAAAGTAAAGTACTTATATAACCAAGAAAGGCTTGAGGCTTGAGTGATTTGACATGAGAAAGTACAATGCCTTTATAGGATAGGCACACACACACTCTAAGTGTCAAACGTATATGGGATAAGTCCCATAGTGACATGTGGTACTCTAGGATATAAAGTAGTATAGTACTACTCTAGAACTCAATAGAAACACACTAAAAGGCACTCAAATTGATTCCATTTCCTAACATCAAATGCTAGACCAAATATTTATATGGCATGGAAAGATAACCAAAATTTTGAAAAATTGGGGCTTGAAGGAGACCACGATGATGCAAAGTACTCTTCAACCATTTTTTTGGTCATTTGCTTGACCACAAAGAGTTGGCTTTAGCCTCCAAATGAGCCCAACAACTACGCACCTTTTTGCCTTGTCTTTCCATGAATTCCCTTTCAAATTAATGGTCTTTTTTTAATTGCTTGGAAGAGGCAGTGTTAGCTAATAGAAGTTGGGGTTTGAAAGCCCAAAAAAAAATGCAAATGGAGGGTCCAAAGAGGCCACAACATCACGGCCTCCAAATATCCTCAGTTGGTCTTTTTTTTCTGATCTTCTTGGCTTAATAGGCATCTCCATAGGGGCCCAAAAAATTGGAAAAGGGGGCTCCCAAGAGGCCACAATAGTTTAGCCTTGTCCCCAAATTTTTGGCCCCTATGGAGGCTGAAGTAATGCCCAAATATGCCCCCTTTAGATCAACTAGCCTTAGTTGGCAATTTTTTTGGCCATCTCCTTGTCCCAATAGGCATTTCCATAAGGGCTAAAAAACTAGGAAAAGGGGGCTCTCGGGAGGCCACGATATCGCGGCCTCCTGGGAGCCCCCTTTTCCCATTTTTGTGGCCCTTATGGAGGCTGAAGCAACACCAAAATATGCCCCCTTTAGATCAATCAACCTCAGTTGGATTATTCTTTTTCCCATCTTTGTGGCCTAATAGGCACCTCCATAGGGGTTTAAAAAAAGGGTAAAGGGGGATCCCAGGAGGGTACAATATCGTGACCTCCTGAGAGCCTCGTTTAACCTATTTTTTTGCCCTTATGCAAGATGAACCAATGCCCAAATGGTAATGGAAGAGTGCCTTTTGGTGTAGCTGATACAGCAACAACAATCCTATGGAGCCTCTTTGCCCTTGTTTTTGGTCTTTCACATTTGCCCTTTATTCCTAAAAAACAATGAGTAAATGGGGCTTTAAGCAGCCCTCGATATCGCAGCCTCCAATGAGTCCTTTCTACTCAAATTTTTTTCCCTCTAAAAGCTGCCTTAAGAGAGGAAAATCCCATTTTTCATCATGACAATTAATCCTCTTGTGGTGGTACGAGTCCCTGTACATTGATTTCCTACATGCACGTTTGCATTGCCTTTGTGGTTCCAAAGAAAATGAAGGGCCATACAAATGAAGGACAAAGTATTCCTTGATGCCACTTTAGCCCCATATAAATGCTCTTTGAAGGGGCAGAAAAATGAGCAAGGGGGGCTCTTCGGAGACCATGATATCGCGGCCTCCAAGAAGCCCCCTTTGCTTAGTTTTTTGGGCTATCCAAACAAAGGGAAAACAAAGAAAACCTCATGCCAGTACTATGTGGAGGAGCTACAACTGAACTAATGGAGGTAGGTACTTAATACTAAAGTAACATTTACTTAGTGCTTAAGAGACTAACTAATAAACTTGTGACTACTAACTTACTAACTAGTTACTAAGTACTAAACTATGACCAACTAATAAACTTGTAACTACTAACTTATAAGTTTATAACTTGTAAACTTACTAATTGGATGCTACTAACAATTTCTAACTATTTTAAGAACTACTATGAGGAGGAGCATCAACTGAACTACTGTGAGACAGCGGGCCAAAGGTAATACTAAATGAAGACTAGATTCATACTTAAGACTAACTAATAAACTTGTGAATAGGGACTTACTAACTAGTTATACTAAGTAGTAAAAAAGTTGTAAACTACTACTACATATGAGCTAGATGCTACTAAGTACTTCTAGCTATTCTTAAAAACCCCATTCTAACTTGCAAACAATGAATAACAATTACTATAGTGATGTGAATTAGAGTATACTAACTATTACTGGCTACACTCTACTAATTACTACCAATGTCATGAAGATGTTATATGATCTTGAGTGGTTTACTGGCAATCAAAAGAACAACTTATGGCATGATAATTTTCTTCAGCACTAACTCCAATGGAGGCTGGTAATGTTTTTATGTTTCCAAGAACTTCATTGTACACTATTTTCCTTTCTTCATTTTTTTGCTCTTTGGCAAGTTGAAAGTTGTTTTGTAGCATCTCCTTTAGGAACATCAATGGTGGGATATTTTGACCAAATATTAATAACTTTTCATTTGTAGTATCCCCTCTAATAACTATTAGATCCACACTAAGCCTCATCTTTTATCCCTATTAAGTAGTGTCTCCTAACCAATGGAGTTGTTCAAAGCTTACTCTTTTGTATTTTTTTGCAAAACTGTATTGTATGAAAACATAGAGGTAGGTAAAAATGGTTGTTTCTATGGGCTCTTTTGCACACGAGAGCTTGGCCTGATGTAAGATATACTATTGTAAATCATGGGGTCTTTATAAAAGCACCTCTTGCATGAAGCTGAAGTGTGATGAATTGGAACAAGCGCTCATGGAAATGACCATTTCTATCAACCCCTCTCTTTTCATTGAGTACAACTCTACAAAAAGTACAAAAGCATTAATTTTGAAGAGCTTCTAGTTTTGTGAGGTACTACTCAATATGGATGAAAGGATAAGTTTATCTTGGATTTCATAGAGTTTGGTAGAGGATTGAAAAATGAAACCTTGTTAATATTTAGTCTGAATATCTTACCACCATTGATGGCATTAGAGGAGATACTACAAAACAAATTTGAACTATCATTGCACAAGAAATTGGAGAATAATAAAAATTGTAAAATGAAACAAATGGTCACATAATAATAATATTGGTTTCTATTAGAGCATGTTCTAAATAAATTTATATTTTAGGGGTGTCGTGGATAGTATTTCACGTTGCCATGCTTAGGATGTTTCTTTCATGAAACAATCATTTAAGAAAGAGTATATATTTTCCATGTTTTTTGTCTTCTAGCATGTAGAACAACAATGAGTCTCTTAAATAATGAGGACTTTATGGGTATCTAATTTATCTGACTTTATGTAAATTTAATCTTAATTTATCAAATATGGAATATGTCTTTCTTGATGATTAATAGGTCTCTGCTTGTAAATATTGGAGGTGTGTTACTCACTTCATCATAATCATCTAAGAAAGAACATGATATTCATGAATTGTAGAAATTGTCACTCGAATGCTACTCTCACTCAATGTTTTAACTTACTCAGTAATGATCATGAAAATCTGCTAAATTCCAACCTAGTTCGACTCTTCCTCTTGAGTGGAGGTGGTAATGATGATAAAAAGATGCCAAATTCTTGTTCTTAATGTCAAGTCAAGTTTTCCTAGATCTCATACTTTACATATGTGAGCATAACAACTTGGTGCATAATTCATAATAGAGTTGATCGATCTAAAAAAGAAGGAAAGAAGAGACTTTGGGCTTATTATTGACCTACAGATTTAACAACCATATAGTCAAAGAAGCCAAATCATCACATGGGATACTTCTACCTAGGAAATAGAATTATCCATAATTAGCATGTGATATCTTATTTCACCTTATTTATCAATGTCATTAACTTATATGCCATGTCACATAATTTGACATGTGGTAATATTGTGACACATCATAGTTAAACCACCTCAAGAAGGTTGCATGCCACATGGCATGCAAATTGTCATGTGATAATATTGTGACACATCATAGTTTAATATTGTGATACAAATTTGTTTGATATGTGGTAATATTGTGACACATCACAGTCTAACCACCTCAAGAAGGTTGCATGCCACATGGCATGCAAATTGTCATCAAGTTCTTCTTAGCAAGCATAGACACCTACCATCTATGTTGTCTAGTAAGCATACAAATTTGTATAATCAAGTACTTTAACCACACTTTTCATGTCCACATATGACCACTCATTGCCACACCACTTATTCTTCCTAGGTACATTACTTAACAAGCACATACTTGTTATCCACACAAAAATTTCATCCACATTGCACTATTCTTTTAAATCGAGTTTATGATTACCATAGCAAACAATCAGGCTAGCAATACTTGCAAGTCAAACTATCATGGGTAGGCTAGGAGTATCTTCAAGTCAGTCCCAAGATTGAACTCCTTAAATCCAATCATACAGAGTGAAATGAGTACCTAGTCAGGGAGACCATCCATTCAAAGTGGTAGGGTAATACCTAAATTGGTTTGTTCCCATACCTTAAAATTTCCTATTTATATTTGTTCTAGTGAGTATCATATTTTTAAAGGTCATATCTATTTTATAATAAGACCTTTATTCCATTCAAAATAAGTTGATGGGAAATTTTGGGGATTTTTTCTTTTTTTTGCTTCACATTCTGGCATACACCATCAAAAGTTTGAGCCAATAAAAGGATGTTATATACTCCTTAAAAGTCCTTGCCACATGCATCCTTGGATAGTATGTAGCTAATTTATTATGCTAGATTAGGAGCTACTTTGTCATGATATAAATCACCAAATTGAGGAAGCAAATTCCTTGCTCTAACATGATTTCAATGGGGCGAATCTACATATGATATTTTCATACAATCACCTTTTTGTATTTTGGGGCATGTTGTCTCAAAAGTATTTTTCTTTGGCCCATTTTGATGATATAATTGTTTGCCACCATGATGTATTTATCTCTTCCTAGATGGGTCAAGACTTTAAATGGATGAATGGATCCCCAATTTTTGAAGGGTTCCCATGGATAAGCCAGTTCCAATAGCATATGATCTTCAAAACCCAACCTTCCTATGATTGGCATGAATCACATCTTTTGCAACATTTTGTGACATCTACTCCACACAACCCTACACTTGGAACCTTTTTTTCTATGACTTTAGTGGAAAAGTGACCACCTACCACACCTTGATGTGCTTCATCCATGTTCCTCTCTCATGCCGAAAGGCGATTGCTCTCTCATGCAAAAAGATGATTAATCTCTCATGCAAAAAGATGCATCATCAAAGAATCACGTCCCCTATTTTCTCTACATGTGGCATGCCATTAGCATGTACTTTTGTACATGCCCCCCTTTTTTCCACAAGTGTCTTGCTATTAGCATGTATTTCCAAGATTTGAGTGAAATCCTTCACCATTCATTTGCATTTGTATCTTTAGGACATGTTGTTGTGGAGAGGGATTGCATGATTTTTTTGTGCTTATCTCCATACACATTGACATAGTGAATAGTCCAACTAGGAAGATGATCATCTATCTCTTTGGTGGGTTTCTTATCCTACAACTTCATGACTAGTTTGTTTAGCAAATAGAGTAGTGCTTGGTGGTCCACATAGAAGATGAATGGTTGCCCAAAATATAGTGTCAATTTTTTTGAAAACTATACACATCTCAAGGGCTTTCCTTTTAGTGGTGGTAAAATACTTCATGAGATCATCTAGCTCATGAAGTAGATGGGGAAATCCAAGTTCCATCCCGTTGAGCCATAATGGACCCAATTTCCATCCTAAATGTATCTACATGTACATGAAAGATTAGACTAGATTTCTAAGTATGGGTGCCTTTATGGCCATCTCTTGTAAGACCAAGAATAATTTAGACCATTCTTCCTTCCACTCAGACTTTGTATCTTACCTTGTGAGCTAATCAATGGGTTGAGCTATGCCAATAAATTTTTTGATGAACTACATGTAGAAGTTCAAGAACCCCACAAACAACTTGCTTGATGTTATTTGGATCTTTTATCTTTTATATGGCATTTATCCTAGAGTTCTTGATCATGATCCCTTTATTTAAACAAAACCCCTAAGAACACATAAAACACACATTTGTATTTGAGTCTCACAGTACCTTTGGAATACCATTTCTAGGAATTATAGGTGTGTGTGCTCTGTATTATAGATATAAAAATTGTCCAGGAATATTGCTAAGAATTCAATATATTCTTGAACGGCATCCACCATGAGGTGTTAAAACATGACCAATGAATTCTTCAATCCGAATGGCATTACTTTGCTTGAGTAGTCATCCATCAGGGGAATTGTGCACTCAAAGAGGGCTTGTTGCATTAGGCCCTTAAGGTTTCTCTAACTTCAAGATTTAATCAACTACTAATCACAAAAATTTAACCCTCTAAACACCCATACCCTATAAAGCCATCTCCCCTACTCTTCCATCAACTTGTGTTTCATAAAATAAAAATCACAATATTCCTATAAATGAAGAGGGATTCTCATAACAAAAGAGTAATGGTCCTAATGTATTCAGATGTCTCCTACAGAGTCATACAAGGTTCACACATATAACTTTGAGCTATGTGTCTTCTTGATTAACCTCTTGAAAAACATAAGGCTCTTCCTATTCTAGGACACTTCTTATTTTTATTATTCAAATTTTGACTATTAGATTGAATTAAAGACATGAACAAGGCATAGGCCTAATACCTAGCACACTTGGTAGGTATAATTTTATAAATCCTATACTTGAACCCACTTAACACTTAGTGTACAAAAAGGAAGTTAAAAATGAATTTTTTTCCTTAGGAATAATTAGTCTCAAGAGGATCAAGATTTTCTCCAAGGGACAAAAAGGATTCCAGAGAAGCATTAGTTTGCATAGTGTCTACCAAGTGCTATTCACATTCATCTCCATAGTCAACTAGTTTAAATGCTTTTTCAACTTTGGTGTTGTCTCCTACATCATACTCATCTGCTTTCTCTACTATCATTTGCAAATCATAGGATTAAGCTCTTGTAATGTCTCTATGTGTTTCATTGCTACTATAGCATGTACTCTGTGTTTTGAAAGCTGTTGAACATAAGACTATAACTGTTCCAATAGTTACACAAAATCCATGTTTCTCTGCATTGACTCATGTGTGGCATAATCTTGATACCGGCATTGTGCAATTTGAAATAATCTATTCTTAATATTATCCTATCCTTGTTTGCATTAATGCAATTTTTATGACTTGGAGCTCAACATTTGTTATAAACATGCTATCCACATCTATTTTCTAGGCATCAACAATTCTTGAATTTGCTTTCATACCTTCTAAAGTGGATAGCTTATGTAGAAAAATGTGTTATCTACCTATAATGCACTATTCTTTTTTGCCAAAATATCTAACTATATAAAAATTTACATTTGCATCCCATTCAGCCAAGCCTTTATCAAATTGAAACTATTAGGGTTTTTAGACAGCTTTTGTGTAAGTTCTTGAGTTTCTTTGAGATGTATTATAGTCTACATTTGCAAAGCACCTTCAAGTTCTATCACCTTGTCTTTCAATTCGCTATACTATGTCTGTTGTTGTTGAGACAAATCAAGTTCTTGCCATAAAATTTTAGTGTGCCGCTCTACATCTTTATAATTCAACTCAATTGTCACACATGTTTAGTTAGCTATTGTTGCATAAAAGTGTTTAACAAGGCAAGTAGATCTTGTGCTTGAGCCATACTAACATCCTCTAAACTAGAAAATGGCCTTTTAGGAGAAACACTCTATTGACTTAAAATGCTATTAGACAACAGAGGCTGTATGCTACATTTATGTCTTGATAGATTCAATTTGTTGATTTTTCTACTTATAGTCTACGAAGGAGAAGGAATTTGAGATGTTGCATTAGAACCTACAACAATAGGGGTTTGTTCGTGAGTGAACCTTTAGGTAACTTATTAATAGCTCATTTGGCCTCACCCACACTATAACCTGCATTCAAAAAATATTAAAGCACTAAACAAGCATCAAATTTTAGAGGTGGTTCATCATTAGACTTCCACAATTATAGGCTTAGGCAGTATGGTAAGGGTTTTATTTTTTGCGAGCTTTGATTGCAAGATTTTTCATTTTTTTGTGAGCTTTTCTTGGGTTGAGAGTTTTTTTTTGTCATTTTTTAGAACATTATATAACACAACTCTTGGGGGACTTCACATTATATAAGAGTCACATATCTTGAGCTAAACTTATAACACAACCCTTGATCCGTGATCATTTGAGAAGTAAGGTCAGTTGGCAAGGTTCTAGGACATGGATTTAGAGGAGTGTGAGAGCTCAAGAAAAGAGGGTAAGGGTTTCAAATGGTAGATTCATGTGTGGTTTCATGTTCAGAGCATTCTAAACATGCATTAATCTTTGAAGCAATGTAGTTACTAAAAGCATTTGACTGAATGGAAGCTTGCACATCTTCAAAGAAATCCAATGATTGGAAGGATTCATTTTTTATATGAAGGTAATAATTTCAAAATTGGATTCTTAAAAAAACCTTCAAATCATTGATCTTCAAACCAATGCAATGACTAATTATAGAAGCATGCCTTCAAAGCATCTTTTTGGTGATGCATAAAAAGCATCCCATATTTGAAGGCAAGCATTCCAAACTCGCATTCTACGCAAGCACTACAACTAAGGCACGCACACCAATAATGTAATAGATCTTAATCTTGAAGACCTTTCATGTCTCTTTAATCACGTGTTGATGACAATATATGTAATCCTCAAACCATGTCACAAGATAATCATGAAGATACTATTTGGGTCTCTTAAGATCGATGAAAGTCTTTATGCCAACAAGATGTCCTAGCCCCACCTAGCTCTTTGGGCTCTCTAAATCATTTCATAAGACAATTATGAAGATACTATTTGAGGTCTCTATGGATAATAATCTAACCTTTATGCCAATAAGGCCTCCTAGTTCTAGTTAATAGCTACCAATTGTAAGTGTTTAATAGAAAAATTAAACCAAAACTATTGAGTATATAGAATTTCGACACTCTAACACAAGAAATGGCTTTGTTTATATCACTCCAATCGTTTTGACTACAAACATGATCATGTTTAGAGTCATATTGTCTAAGTTAGGGCCGAAATAAGACTGGTTGTCCAAGCCCCCAAGCACTTGAGGGGCTGTGCTAGCGTAGCCCATGGCTATGCTTGAGGAGCTTGGACAACAAGTCTTATTTCGGCCATAACTTGGTCAATATGACTCCAAACATGGTCATGTTTGTAGTCAAAACGGTCGGTGTGATATGAACAAAGCCATTTCTTATGTTATCGTGTCAAATTTCTAAATATTTAAAAAGTTTTTGTTGAAATTTCGTTGTTTCATAAGAGCTTGAACTTATCATGCTACAAATGAACATAATGTTTTGCCAACCATCATTGTATATCAATAATTTAAACATATATACTTAGTAGTTATTAATAATCAATAATTTTAACAAGAGCATAATATATGATACTAAAAAGGCATCCTTATTAGCTTCACATGAATGGGAAGATTTTCCTAAACAAACACAAAAAAAAGGGGCCCTAAAGCTTGGGCAAGGGCTATGCCAACAGTCGTTCCTTGATCATGTTGTGTACAAAATGGATCAATCATATGAATAGCAAAAAATCAATGAGCTATAGAAAGTCGTTTCAGAGGGAATTTGATAGAAGGAGCTTTGTGGGGCCCCCAATTTCATTTATTATTTTTTTCACTATACAAAATTTTTACTTTAAGGCTCAAATAAAGATAGCAAGAAAACCCTTAAGCTCACAAAGGTGTATCTTTTTAGTGTTCCTCCTCATGTCTTTTCCATTCACAACTTTAAAAAAGTTGCCAAAAAAATGAAAAAGCTTGCATGCAAAGCTCACAAAAAAGTATCCCCTGTGTGGTAGGAATAGAAGTAGTCATGGGCTACTGATCAAACAAAGCATGTAGAAAAGGGGTGGCTTCGAAGTTCTGAGGGAAATTTCTTCCGTGATTATGGAGAACATCTCCCATTATCTTTGAATGAACATAACTAGCCCAACTAAACTTGTGGGTCTATTTTGCATCATGAAAGGGAGAAATTTTTTTTCTTTTGACATGTAGTCAGTTTTCACTAGCAATAAGACTCTTTCAAGAAACCAAGCCAATTGATTTTTCCATTATGGATGCCCCTAAATCACATAATAATTTTATGATGTTTTAGGTGTTTTGACCTCTTTTATCATGATCTTTTTTGAGCATTTATCCCACTCTATTCTAGTGCTAGAGGCAACTTGAAATTCTTGGCAACTATCTCTACCATGATAAAAAGGTAAGGGTGAATTTCACCTCCAATTTTAGCAATGATTTTGACCTGGACTTGAAAAGCATAGGAGCAAGAATATTTGCACACCATTCCCATGGTAGTTGAGTGTACTCAAATAAATTGATTTGATGTAGCTACCATAAGTAATTACTTGGTACATCAAGATCAATGGAAATCCAAAAATCTTAAAAGGGGAATATAACTTCTTTTGCTGAATAAACCAAAAATCTTAAAAGCGGAATATAAAGTTTTTTGCTAATCTTTTTATTCCTCAAGGTTTGAAATTAGCATCCAACTCAAGTTTGATTGTTGGGATAGATTTATGCAAACTTCCACATACTCAGATAATGGGGTTCTTTTCCATCATCTTCTTGGAGTGAGTATATAGCTCGAAGATCAAGGTAGGGCTAATAGGTTGCACATTCCAAGACAACATGTGAGATATAACATGTAATGAGTGACTAGTAGAGGCAATTCAAAGTGACTATTCCAATGAATGGCTTTTGACATGCAAACACATGAGTTTGAGTGTGTCCTTTTATAGACTAGAGATTACAACCAATGGGATTGAAGGAATCGATGCAATAGATGAAAATTGTTACTTGGTTAATTTATGTTTAGGTCCCACATAATGTGTAAGTAAAAACACATTGATAGCCTTATCATATGCATTGCTATGCAAAGCTAAAACTCTCAATGTTCCTTCACCCAAAACATTAGTAATCTAAAAATGAACATCATATTTGAGTTTCATTTTAACTGGGTAGAGACCCAACTTTAAATTGTACATCATGACAAAATCACCTTTCTTGGACAATTTGAACGAGATATTTCTAATCACCCATGCATTTATATGCCTATAAATAATGTCAAAACTTAGAAAATTTGGCACAGGAGTGTTGTACTTTGGACCTCGGTCATGGACTCCCATCAAGAGTCACACCTAGGTCATAACTAGGTCACATCATGGTCACTTGAGTAGCATGCCAAGATCGTTAGACCTTGGTCACACCTAGTTGCACCATGTTCACATGTGTTCACATCTTGGTCACTCTAGAGCAACCACAACATGACTTAGACATGACTTGATAGTACAGGACTTGGACATGACTTGTACATGACTTGGACATGAATTGGATATGACAGGAGTAATACATGACTAAGGAGTACCAAACCTCAACCCCGACCGACCTTGGTCAAAGTTGATTAGAGTGAAATACTGGTGCATTGGACTGTGGCAGTTAAGAGAGTGCACAGGTGCACAAGTGGTACACATGTTGGTGCACATGGGAAGCAGTCCAGCAGTTCAGAGGTATAGGTGGTGCACCAACCCTTGCCACCAACTAGTGTCAGGAGCATATGGATAGACACGAGTACACATGGAGCACTTGATCCATCCACTGACTTAGAATAGGCTAGAGAGTTGCAGAAGCCATCAAGGATGAAGCAATCGACAAATGGCAAAATGTTTAAGGATGCAAGAAGACAACCAATAGGAAGGAGAGGAGGGGTTTTACAACAACTAGGGGGAGAAGATGAGGAGAAGGTGAAGAGGGGGAAACGGGGAGAAAGGGGGCATTCTAGAGGAGATAAAGGGTGTGAGTGAGAGAGAGAGGCTAGAGTCAAGAGATCACCTAGTGTGTATCTTCTCCTAGTGTATTAGTCATTTGGTGTAACTCTCATGAGTGTATGATTCATTCCTTCTAATGAACTATGCTTCTTCCCATCTCTACTCGCTCCTCTAATATCTCTTCCCATTGTGTTCTCCTCCCCTCCTCTCCCTTCACCTGGTATAACAGACCCTGTGTCACGTGGTTAGAGTTCTATTCTGTTCATGTCGAGGGTTGGCTTTTGTGATTTTGTTCTGCTTTGGTTCTTCTTCTTGCTCACATCATTCTTGCACTTGTAACACTCACACATCATTAACACCATTGACTAGCACTTGCCCCATGCACCATCTGTGACACCCATGGCACGTCCTACTTGCTTCTAGCACCAGTGGCCCTAGGCCTCCAGTAAAACTTTTGGAATTGTTAGGAACCCCCGCCCCTCTCAAATAGTTTTTGGCGATCACGATGGGGACACTGCTGGTGGTTAGTAGCACAAGTGAAGTGGTGCTTAGGGTTAGAGAGAGAGGTCTTATGCTGAGTAGTTATGAACAGGGCTTAGCCCTTGTCCCGTAGCATATATTTCCCTCTCGCCACACCGCAAAGGGCGTCTGAATCTGAGACAATGCACTCTTGCACTTTCCGGTTGTGCTACCTGCAGAGATTTGCTCCCAAACTCGAAAAAGGAAAGCAACACTGGTCCTCTTACCAAGACACCGTGAACTTGGTTTGCTTTCTTGAGCTCCTTACCACGAACTAGGCTCTGATACCATGTGAAGATAGTGGGAGAGAAGGAAGGAGTCTCACTTGCGGCTTTCTCACATACACAATGGGGGAATACACACAAAGGTGGAGGCTGAAAATAGTTTTCCTCTTCTTAGTTGTGAAAGTCAAAAGAACTCTAGTATAAAGAAATAGAAGAACCCTATATGTGGGTCTCAAAAACAAACTCAGCTAACTAAGGTGGCATACTAACTGAGCCACGAACTAGAGTACATAAGGATAGCTGTCATCCAGCTATTATTCATGGGCGGTGTACCAACCGCATCTGCAGCTAACAAGTCGGTGACATAAATGCACAACGGTCACCCTGGCATATCACGAGTGGAGCTCGATATCTCAACACCCATGTCATAGCAATATAGTTTAAGTGCATAGTCTATAATAAAGCCAAACTTATCAAAACCTACCTTGTTCCACATTATGTCCGACTCAATACATCTCATAACCAACCAATCCAACAAGAGAAGCTTCCATTCACCCTTGAAACTAAAGCTGCTCATGAGGCAAGTTGTCCTAGTAATCTTTAGCTCAATCCTTTTCCAAACCATTCTTGACAACAAGCAACTCTAGACAGATGCACATTATTCCCTCGAACTTGCCACCATAATTAACATCTCGTGTTAATATCTAACCACTTTGCTAGCTTATTCCTCAAGTTAGCTTGCATTTATGAAGGACCTTCTACTAGAAGAATTTAGCATCAAGCAAAAGAACTTGTCATTCCACTAGCATGCTTGTCTTCTAATTAACCAAATAGAGTCCAATCTTATGAGCCAAAGAGTAATTAGCCTCTTAACTACATGCATATAGACATTATAAGCCTAGATTTCCTCAAGCAAAGAACTCTAAACTAATGTTTACAAATTTACCTATAAGCAACTCGAGTTGTCATATCCCTAGACTATTTCTTAGCACCTTTTGATTCACCCATATGTCCTAGCATCCAAAGCAATAGGATATATCATCCAGCAAATGCTTGTCTTCTCATCAAGGGCATCTATAGTCCAATCTTTTTCTTCTTCTTTAAAAAAAAATAAAAATCAAACACTGAGTTGGGTGGTCAGCCCCAGTCAAAAAAAGGAAACAAACTATAAAAATTGGTTGAAATTATGGGCTATCTACCTTGGGCTAGTGCCACATGTAGCAAGGGTGAGAGAACATTGACCTATGTAGTGGGGGGCAAGACATCCCTAATCTCTAAGAAACACTTGCAAATCAGGGGGTCTTTGGAACTAACCACCCAGCTGAGATCATGCAGATTGGATTTAACTAAGGCTAGGATTATTGATTCCCTTGACCCAACATGGCCCTTATGATGAAAAACAACTCTATTGTAAAGCTCTCAAATAGCAAGGAAAACCAATGCTCAAATATAGGACCAACATATTGCTAGTATAGAGGGAATCCTAGAGTGATTTTGCTATTTGCACCAAGATAAACCAAGCACTAGTTCAAACTTTTGGATGGCTCACTCAACATATCGCCCGATCTTTCTAGTGACAACATAGATCCACATCAAATGACGCACCAATTCCATCGACCTATCATATAACAAGAAGATTGGGTTGTAGTTGACCATGTCATACTTCGCCAATTTAGCTCTCATTGGTAGCCATCGAAGCAACGTTTTCCAAAGTTAAAAGCATGCCTTTCCTATGGAGCAGACCTTCCAGATCCCAGCATTAGTATTGTCACCCCCTTCTCAAAGTCCACTTGTTGTTTAGATCGGGGACAAGTGATTGATCGTTATTAAGAAACCAATAAACTAACTTGGTTGAGATTTTTCAAAGGTGTGTTTTCCCCAGGTACCATTTATAGACACACCAATGAGGCATCGTAATGCAATAGAGTGCCAAGCATTAGAAATTTGTTTGTTTATGCCTTAAGGAGGTCTGACTCCCCATCCATGATCTTAAACTACATTCGAAGCTACTCAACTAGGGTCCAACTAGCTGTGTGGGTTCTAGATTTCAACTCACAACAAACTCCAAGCTCTAATTATGTCATGCTAAGCAAAAGGGTCTTTGATGTAGGGCAGCACTTGACTCCAACAAATGCTTTCAGGATGGCTATAGCATCCCCTCTCAACCCATTTCGACCTTTCCAAGTCATCTTTCCAACACAAGTCTTCCATGTCGAGCCAAATCCTATAATCAAATATGAACCTACAATGTGAAGGTGGAAGTCAGAGAAGAGTCTATCATACTAAGAGAGTGTAGCCCATGAACCTACCCCTTTGCTCTTACCTTTTTCAACAAAGTGTTTAACAATGCTCGCCCAAGGGGAATGTGACTCAAATAACTTAGGGAGCCCTAAATTGAATATCCATCTTTCTTGCTTTTTACTAAGCTTTTACTAGTACCCTACGAATGGCAATGTCCCACCTTTGAGAGGGATCTAAGCATTCTACCCCACCTCACCCCAATATCTCCTTATGCTATCACAAAACATAGTCAAAGAAAGAAACTTTTTGTTGAATTTAATAGGAATTTCCATGGAACACTCGCTAGATAATGGGATGTTGAAATGCCACACCACTAGGGCATGGTTTGATAAGCTGATAAGGGCTAACCACTTGCCCCTCATTAGGCCTCTCATCCACCAACCTTCTTGAGAGTTATAGAATCTATTGAGCCTACCTATCTTGAATTCCCCTCACTTATTGTTCCATGTAAACCCCTAAAACTTCTAGCTTTAGCTCCATGTAATCAATTGTAGCCTGATTCAAGCAGAGTCATCCTAGGCATCTCTCTCAAAGCTGGCCGAGGATTTATTGGATGGGAACTATCACTAAGGCCTCTATAGAATTCCAATCTCCTAATATCCCATGGTTGCCAAATATTTTTGAATTCAGCCATCTCCAACATCCACCCTTTTCCTGAGGGGTATTTTGAGCGTACACACTGAAGGAACATGGTGGAAAGAGGGAGAGAGAGAGAGGGTAGGCTAGGGAGAGAGGAAGTGATGCTCAAAAAGAGACATAATGAAATGGAAATGAAATGACTAGCGCAATGAACAAAAATGAGAGTACTCACATGTAGACCAAAGAGCTTGTAGCTTGATACTCGATTAATTTGACACTAGACAAGTACATCTCTTATATAAGAGCACACACACATATGAACACCTATGCATATGGGATAACTCCCAATATGACACCTGGCATCCATAGGACTCACTAGACTATAAAACACCCCCTAGACACCTAGTAAAATCATTTTTGACTCACTTTGGCTTCATATTCCAACACCCCCCCATGAAGGCAAGGTGAGAAACTACTGGAATGGAACCAAGAATAGAACACGACAATGACAGTCATCAAAACTGTGCATGCCGGTCTAGAACTAGACATGGTTCCCACATGATCTCAAAGGCAAGTGAGCATGGCTCAAAGGCTAGTGAGCATAACATAGAAAGCTCATCTAGCATGGCTCAGAGTCTCATCATGCATGGATGCATGACCAACTCAGAGGTCTAGGAGACCAATGCACCAACATCTTGGAACTCTCAAGCTAGGCCTGATAAACAAATAGACCTATCAATTCCAATACATGGCTCCCACAGTACATCCCCCTCTTGACTCCAGGGACTAACTAGAAACATGGAGTCACACACCATAAAAGAAATACATCATTTTAGGAGGACAATCCAAGGCAGAGGACCTTTATTAACTCTTCAAACATTCTTTTTAGAGGGACTACTCAAGGCAAAGAAACTTTAACTCAAACATATATAAAAGATTTCATTCATTTTATGCATAGCAAGGGCAGAGAACCCATGAGCCCGAAGTAGCTACCGCACAAGAGTGTGCACATCCTAATGCAAAGAGGTATGTCGATAAAGAACTAGGTGAGGATGCCCTCAAATGATGTGTCAATGAAGGCCATAGGAGTAGCTACCAAGGGAGATCATGTCATGACTCTCAATGTGCCGATCAGAGAGTACTGAATGTGCAAAAGAGGCTCAAAAAAATGAGCGAAAGTGCTCAAGGGATATGCCCAATTGAAGATGCAAATCATGGGTAGCTCAAATCAGATTTGTAAGCACCAACAAATTGGGGGCACCCACGAATCGGGAGCAAAGTGAGGGCAGCTCAGCTCAATGGCTCATGCGCATTTAGAGAGGCAATGAGTAGCAGAGATGGCGCACCAATCAAAGCAGTCACCGAAGTGTACCGAGATCAGAGAAATCATATTTGACTGTTCGGGACAGTCAAACACCGCAATATCGCAATGTTGGAGATGACGAGGTGCGAAAAGAGTATTCCCCACTGTCAAAACCTCAAGTCAATGGACCGGAGTGTTGGTACAGTCAAAATGACTTGTGGGTAAGCTCGGGAAGCTCAAATCACTAGTGGAGGTCACAGGAGTCCAAATTTGAGCAAAAAATGCCAAAACTACTCGGAATTGCCTTCTAACAAGTCTTACGAACTCCTGGCACTGTCGCGTATCCACTTGTAGACGTCCATACAGTTGTATGAATAAAAAATAAAAAATTTCCCCTATAAATGGTGCAAGACAAGGTGGTTTATGTTTGGGCAGTGCCAAAATGTCAAAAAACGTCAAAACCGGACCTCAAAAGGTCAAAAAATAGCCGTTGGACTACTCCAAAACAAGTTTTTGGCGACCAACTGATGAGGAATGTCCGCCAATGCTGAGGGAGAACCATGAACTAATGCGAAAGTGAGCTAAACTCACAAATGAGGACCAGGAGCAATCACTACGACACCGGAGTACTTGATGGTGAGGCTAAGGGAAGGGAGGCTCTACCTTAGAGGAGAGGGGAGTTTCCAGTTGCGGCCTTCTCTCATCCTCTACATAGAGCAAGAACAAGGGGAAGGTAGGAAGGGAGGCTCTGATACCACATGAAGGAACATGGTGGAAAGAGGGAGGAATATAGGTTTTTTTTGTGTGATGGATATAAAGCATGTTCACAATAGTGGGAATAAAATTGTGAACCACTTGACCATCAATGGTATTTTTGACTTGGAATTTGAGGGGACGCTGCAATAAGGATAGACAAAAAGGATGCTTAGGGGTGATCTTGGATCTAGGCTAGAGGTTGTGAGATTAAATATGGTGAGGATGGCTTCTTTTGGCATACTAAGATTTTGGGGTTTGCCTTTATTTTTCTGATTCGAGGCCATTTTGGGGCCCGTTTTGGAGGCAGAAGTTCTCCACAAGCACTGAGAAAAAGGCCATGTTTTTGTTGTGCGACCACCACTCTGCAGGTCAGTGAAAGTTGCCGTAAAAATTGCATCGTATGCCTGTGCGCAGAGATATTGGGAGTTACAGAATCATCCTTATTGCCTGTTCATGCAAAATCGTCACTAGAAAGTGACTGTGTGGTCAAATACCACTTTTGTCAGTATTGCAGATTTGCCCTTGTGAGGCAGAAGCTGTGTTTTTTGCAGTGGCAGAATATTTTGCAGTGTTCTGTAATGGCGTCTGATTCTCTTTCACAGATTGTCACTGAAAAGCTTGACAAGAACAACTTCCAAGCATGGAAGTTTAGAATGACGAATTTCCTTATAGGAAAAGGCTATTGGGAGTTCATTACAGGAAATGAAGAAGAACCAGTTCTTCGAAATGAAGAAGAACTAGTTCTTCCTAATGTTCCCAATCAGCAGGAAATGCAGGCATTTAAAGGATGGCATGAGAGAGCCAGAAAAGTTATGTACTAGCTATCTATCAGTATTTTAGATTCTATGATTGTGCATATTCAAGATGCAAGTACGCCAAAGGAGGGGATACTTTGGCGAAAATGTATAGCATAAATACGCAAGCCAAGAAAATGCAGCTCAAGCAGGAGTTGCATAATGTGCAGAGAGAAAATATGAGCATCAATGACTACCGCATGAAGGTGAAGAAAATTGCAGATGCACTTGCTTCCATTGGGTCGCCAGTGGAAGATGATGATTTAGTTTCTGTGACCTTGAATGGTCTAGGAAAGGATTACGCATAGGAAAGGATTATGCATAGTTCCAGACATCCATTGCTGTCTGTGAAAAATTCCCTGATTTTGAGGAGTTGTTTGCTCTTCTAATTTTTGAAGAGCAGAGAAATGGTGGTGCATCTTCTTCAGGAGGAACTTCAAAAGAAATTGTCTTCTACTCAAATGCTGGAAGAGGTAGAGGCAGAGGTAGAGTAGGCCGATCTGGAGGTCGTGCTAGAAATCAGAATATGCAGCAAACTCAAGAAAACCAGTCCTATGGAGGAGGACATGGTAACTCTAGAGGCAGGGGGAGCCAAGGAGGTCGTGGTGGATGGCAGAGAGGCCAAAATGCAAACAGCAATGTTGAATGCTACTACTATGGTAAAATGGGTCATATGGCTAAAGACTGCTATAAAAAGCAGAATGACATCATGAGTGGAAAATTGTAGCAAGGGAATTATGCATCTTCTAGTAGACAAGGTGATGACAGAAATGAGCATCTGTTTATGGTGCAGCACATGACCAATTCTGTGACAAGTGTAGAAGAAAGAAATGATGTGTGGTATGTTAACTCAGGTGCATCAAACCACATGATAGGTCATGCAAAATGGATGCGGGATGCAAGGAAAATGGAAAGACGAGGATTTGTGGAGACTGGTGATGATACTGCACATCCTATTGTGCAGATTGGTAAAATTCCTTTGTCTATGCAGGATGGGAAAAAGAAATACTTGTCTGATGTATTTTATGTCCCGAATATCACCAAGAACCTGGTTTCTGTTGGTCAAATGGTTGAGCAGGGCTTGCAGGTCAGATTTAATCCTCATGGATGCTTTGTTGAGGATATGAAAAATAACGGTCACTTGATAGCAAAAGGAAAGAAGAAGGGTAGGATGTTTACGTTGGATGCGGACATGCCTGAATTGAATGCAGTAATGTTTGCACATGGGACCGGTGTAGTTGCAGATATTGATATCTGGCATAAACGCATTGGTCATGTTAATGTACAACGACTTAAATCAATGCAAGCCCAAAATATTATTGCAAGATTGCCTAAATTCAAGGTTGCAGAAATGCATAAGGTATGTGAAGCCTATCAATTTGGAAAACAGGCAAGGAAACCATTTCCTAGACAGAGTAAGAAGCCATTGGAATTAATCCACTCTGATGTGTGGACTACTAAAGCTACATCTATTGGAGGCTGTCATTATTTTGTCACTTTTATTGATGACTATAGCAGAAAAGTTTGGGTGTATTTTATGAAAAAGAAAAGTGAAGTGTTTGGGCATTTCAAAGCTTTTAAAGCTATGGTTGAAAAAGAAATAGGCCTGTAAATAAAATGCCTAAGGTCAGATGGAGGGGGAGAGTACCTCTCAAATGAGTTTGCAAGGTTCCTGTAGGAGCATGGCATAAAGCTGCAATATTCATGCAGTCATACCCCACAGCAAAATGGACTTGCAGAAAGGAAAAACAGGCATATTGGAGAGGTATCTCAGGCCATGCTAAATGAAAAAGACCTACCAGATTATTATTGGGCTGAAGCAGTTGCTATAGCAGTTTACATAATGAACAGAACTCCCACTGTAGCAATACATGGCATGACGCCAAAGGAGATGTATACTGGTAGCAAACCATATATTTCTCATTTGAAAATTTTTTGTTGCATTGCCTATGTTCATGTGCCAGATGAGTTGAGGTCCAAGTTGGATCCAAAAGCTGAGAAGTGCATTTTTATTGGTTATTCTCTGCAGCAGAAAGGGTATAGATGCTATAACCCTTCTACTCATAAGTTTACAGTGAGTAGAGATGTTGTTTTTGATGAGATGAGCACTTGGTATAAACCAGTAAATGTGATTGATGATGTAGATGCACAAAATGGTAATGCTGCACAGAATTCACAGCAGCAATCACAAAATATTAGTGGACCTACAGTGTCCTCTAGCAGTGGTTCACATACTTCGCCATGGACAGGCAGATTGAGATCAGGAGAATCTCCTCAAAGCAATGCAGATAGTGGTATGCAGGTATCACGAAAAGGAAAAGAGAAGCTAGATCAGCCCATGTTTGATGTGAATGCAGGTCACTCTTATGTGGATGGTGAATCCAGTGGCTCAGAAGAGAGCATTGATGATGAGTTGGGTATTCCTTCTGTTGTTACACCTGGAGTAAGGAAGACCAGGGATGTTTTGAGAGCACCTGGAAGTGAGCCTATTTTGCGCAGGTCTGCCAGAGCTAGGTATCCTATGGATAGGTTGAAATATGATGGATTTACAGCCATTCACTATGCCTATATGGTCAAAGTGATACAGGAACCAAAACCCACTTCTTTTGAGCAAGCCATGGGAAAAGAAAAATGGGAGAAAGCCATGGATGAAGAAATGGATGCCTTGGAAGCAAATGCTACATGGGAATTGGTGCCTTTGCCTAAAGACAAGAATGCAATTGGCTGTAAGTGGGTTTATAAGGTGAAGCACAATGCAGATGGTTTTGTGAACAGATAAAAGGCAAGATTAGTTGTCAAGGGGTATGCACAGACATATGGCATTGATTATGAAGAAACATTCAGTCCGGTTGCAAGGATGGCAACTGTAAGAGCAATCATTGCTATGGCTGCATCAAAGGGATGGTCTTTACATTAGATGGATGTAAAGAATGCCTTCTTGCATGGTGATTTGCAAGAAGAGGTCTTTATGGAGCAGCCACCACGTTATGTTCATGCTGTTCACATCTTGAGTTTGTTTGTAGATTGAAGAAAGCCTTGTATGACTTGAAGCAAGCACCCAGAGCATGGTCTGACAAGATAGGACAGTATCTTGTCACTATTGGCTTTCAGATTTCCAAGGCAGATTTCTCACTTTATGTGAGAAAAACAGAGAAAGGTATTATGCTGTTTGTCATTTATGTTGATGATTTGATCATCAGAGGTGATAGTGATGAAGATATCCTTCATGTGAAAATGCTATTGAAGTAGAAGTTTGAGATGAAGGATTTGGGAGAGCTGCGTTATTTCTTGGGCATTGAGGTGATTAGATCACCAAGTGGGATATAGCTCTTGCAGAGGCAGTATGGATTGGACATGCTATCCAAATATGGGATGACAGGCTGTAAGCCTATTTCAGTTCCTTTGGAGCAAAATGTGAAGCTGAGTGCAAATGCAGGTGAGCTTCTGGAAGACCCTATTATGTACAGACGCATAGTAGGAAGTTTGATTTATATAACTATTACCAGGCCAGATTTGAGCTATGCTGTTGGATTGGTAAGTCAGTTTATGCAGGCTCCAAGGAAACCACATTTGGATGCGGCTAGATGCATACTCAGGTATGTGAAGTCCACATTGCAGTATGGACTATTTTATGAGACTGGGGTTCGGATACAATTGCATGGATACACCGATGCTGATTGGGCTGGTAGTATTTCTGATAGACGATCTACCAATGGATCTTTGTTCCCTTTTGGGAGTGCTGCAGTCACTTGGAGCAGCAAGAAATAGCCTACAGTTGCCTTGTCGAGCACAGAGGCTAAGTATAGGGGTGCAGCAATGGCTGCATGTGAGGTAGCTTGGTTGCATAAGCTACTTTATGATATGCATCAGTCTATAGATGGGCCAGTTGTCATTTATTATGACAACATGAGCAGTATACACTTGGCAAATAACCCAGTCTATCATGCTAGAACAAAGCACATTGAGGCGCATTATCACTATGTGCGGGAGAAGGTTTTACTAGGTCTTATCGATCTAGTTTATGTCAACACAAAGGATCAGGTAGCTAACATATTCACAAAGGCATTGGGCGTAGAGAAGCTGCGCAAGTTCAGAGACTTGCTTGGTGTGCAGGAATTGGGATTGAGCTCGAGGGGGAGTGTTGAGATATCGAGCTCCACTCGTGATATGCCAGGGTGACCGTTGTGCATTTATGTCACCGACTTGTTAGCTGCAGATGCGGTTGGTACACCACCCATGAATAATAGCTGGATGACAGCTATCCTTATGTACTCTAGTTCGTGGCTCAGTTAGTATGCCACCTTAGTTAGCTGAGTTTGTTTTTGAGACCCACATATAGGGTTCTTCTATTTCTTTGTACTAGAGTTCTTTTGGCTTTCACAACTAAGAAGAGAAAAACTGTTTGCAGCCTCCACTTTGTGTGTATTCCCCCATTGTGTATGTGAGAAAGCCGCAAGTGAGACTCCTTCCTTCTCTCCCACTATCTTCACAATGGGAAGGTAAACTTGATGATACTCATAGTTACTTGACTGATGTGTTATGCCATTAGCTCAAGATTACACACCCATCTACATGTAACACATTCCTTGTTAGGCACGCAACATTGTGCCATCAAGTGAAAATTTGAGCACTGGTGCAACCACATGTCATGCTATTTGTGCAAGCCTGCCTAAAAAGCCTTTATCCTGCTTTTCCTATGGTCATTGGTCTTGATTAGCAAAGCCTTTACCCTGCTTGATTCGCGTTTTGGCCCACCTCTAATTCCTTGCACTTCTACTAATCGGTTATCAAGAGATTGGAGATTTTGAACATAACAACTCAGCTTTTATGTCGTCCCTGGTACTTATTCAGCAACATGATTAACCGGTACCTTATTTGCAGCGTATTGGATATATACACTAATAGAATCCAGTGCCATCATGCTTCCTTCCTGTGTCTCTAGTCCAGTTCCTAGTGATCTCTCATCTCTTAGCTTGCAATTGTTCTTTAAACTATTGTTATAATTCCCACCGTCTACTTTTGCCTTGACACCAATACTTTATCTCCCGAAATTACTCCATCTGGATGCCACCTAAAATTTATGGTAATTCTTAGCTGGGCCATCGCCTGCATATGTTGTTAAGAATATTTGTTGTGTAGTCTGGCTAGAGAGAATTTCAATGCTTTAGTTCAGGAAACAACTGCTCTTGAAATTGGAAATGCGGATGAGAAAGGAATCTTTGAAAAGAGTTCAAGAAGATACCAATCACAAAAATAGAGTAGTGCCTATTTCTAGTCTTGAATATAAGAATTATAAGGTCTTGCAGCAAGATAGGCTGAAGCTCTCATTGTGATCTCCACAGTTGTGGTTAATGGTATCAATTCTATGAGTTTATATTATAGAGCCTGTCCTCCATGAACCCATACGGACCTTCCCATTTCCTTCCTAAGGATCCCTCACGATCTCATCTTCAAGGTATATTGATGTCTTGGGCATTATGAGCAAGACTCATGATTCGTTTGGCCGCTCGCAAATTTGTTTCTTGTCCCTTTGTACCCGTCTTCTCGATCTCCATTTCCTCATCATCTCTAATTGCTTCATTTGATCATTTGCTTCTACAAGCTCATGTCGAAAGAGCACGAATGCAATTGAGAGAACTCATCATCTCTGTGTGATGCACATCAATGCTAAAAAAGGTGGTTTGAATCTTTTTTCTCCTTCCTATCATTCCATTCCCTGCAGTCGCTTTGTTTGTTGACAATTTCATTGACGAAATATGAGTATGCCAATTAGTTGCTATGTAAAACTTTCTTTCCTAGGTAGCCATAAAATCAAATCATCATGTGTCAAGACAAAGCATCGTTGAGCATGTCACAATGTGCAATCGAATCTAATCGATTGGTACTTTTTTCATTGATTGGTTACTCCCTTTGTCTTACTTATGGAAAACGACCATCATCATGGAAGGTAAACCAATTCCTAAGGCATTAAGATAGTGGATAACAGTCATGCAACACCAGTGTCAAAGTATCTAGGATTTGACGTCCCCTAGTTGCAGGTTCCCACAAAGTGTACAAGGAAAAATTAGCATTTTTGGTAGACTAGGGTGTGGCATCATTATGTAATGGGAAGGCAAATGCAGATCAGGAAAATGTGGCTTCTGCGACTTTGAAGCTAGTGCCACTTTTAGAGGAGAAGCGAACTTTAAGAAAAGGCTGAAAACGAGGGTTCTTCTCTTGGCAACCAAGCTGAGACATATGGATGAATCGGGGCACAGTGCATTTGATGAAGCCAGGGGCCATCATGTCCATCTTTTTCTACAATTTTCAATAAATTTTCTAGCAAGCACAAACAAAGATTCAAGCTTTCCACTTCGGTTATACTCTTTCAAGGGTTTTTCCATTGTGTCACAAGATGAAAACATTTCGTTATGAGCTTTGTTGACCGTGCCTTGTTTTAATGCATTGGTATGAGGGTCTTTAAGGAGATGGGTGATTAAAGTACTCTCTTGTCTATTGCCATGCCAAATTTGTAGTCGTAACCGTGACTCCCTTCTTCCTTCTCTCCCTATTTAGATTTGCAATATGAATATGTATTTTGGATTTTGGTTTGTGGTAACTTCCTCCTTCCTATCCCTTGAACTGGATATATTGGTCTTGATCAATGCTTCAAAACCTACACGTTGAGCACTACTGCCTATGCATAATTATAGCCTAGGTGTTTTGGTTGCCTTAATGTTGTTATGACCTTCTCTATGCTATCTATCCCCACACAAATCTGTGGTTGCCCGATAGGTGCAAAGTATTATGTGCCAAATTCAAAGTGCTATGTGTGTAATGCAATAAGCAACGTGCTAAACACAACATGCAATCTACCCAAGGAAGGGCACGTTCCTTGATTTTTGGAGAGGACGTGTGCCAACTCTCGAATGTGTGGTTGTGTGTTGATTATTTCAATAATTTTAATGTCTGGTTCTAAAATGAGAAAAAAGTGCTATGTGCATGCAAGCTGCTAATTACTAAGTACAATGTGCAATGTATGAAATGCAAGTGATGAATGCTGATTGGAAAGAGCCAATAATAAAGCAATACCCTAAACACTTACACGGTGATCAAGTTGAATGGACCTTTTTACTTTCTTTATGCAATCTCTGTGCTTTCTCGATAGAGCTGCCGTCTTGGACCTAGTTGTGGAAAGTGCATTGGTTGATGACATGGGAAGGTAAATTTGATGGTACTCATAGTTACTTGAACGATGTTTACGTTTAGCTAAGAATTACACACCCATCTACACGTTCCTTATTGTGGAAAGTGCATTGGTTGATGTTTAACTTACATGGCATGCAAGTATACTATTGAAGCTAACATTTTGAATAGCATCCTTCTTTCACCCTTTTTCTAAAAGGCTGATGCCTTTGGATTTGTCCCTTATTGTGAGCTTATTGTACATTCACATAGTTTTGGATGCTTGTGCATTGGTGATTGAAGTTGTAAGCATTGTAGAAATCTAAGGAGCATTGGGATACAAGGCGAGCATGGAAGGTCCTAAGGAAAGCAAGGGAGACCCTGACAACGTTTTGGAGCTTCGCGAGCATCGCCCTCAACCCATATAAGCTTTTGGCCCTCTTGCTTCCCTTTGCTCCTGCCCTGACGTAGCTTCACACTTCCTTCAGCTATGGCTGCATCCTTGTCAGCCGCAGGCGCCCCTTCCCTTGCTCCTCCTTCCATCTCTGAGCATAATGCTTGGAATCCAGCCCAACGCAGCACCTCTGCTTTCATCGGCTTCGATGGACTACGAGCTGCAAACTGTGAGCGTGTTTCGTTCGCTGCTGTGAAGGCTGGCCAACGTAAGGACCCCTGCAATTTGATGAGAGAGAGAGAGAGAGAGAGAGAGAGAGAGAGAGAGAGGCTTGGTGTGGCTTCTGGTGGAGAGAAAGTAGGGAGATAACAATGTAATACTTCAATGTGCTCATTTTTGTCTTGATGTCGGCAGATGCCAGAAAAGCCCCAGTTCGAGCCATGGCCTCTGCCACCGCTTCTGCCCCAAAACGAGAGACCGATCCCAAGAAGCGCATCGTCATCACCGGCATGGGTCTAGTCTCTTGCTTTGGAAACGACGTGGATGTGTTCTACGACAAGCTCCTCCAAGGGCAGAGCGGAGTCTGCCTCATCGATCGCTTCGATGCGTCCAAGTTCTCGACCAAGTTCGCCGCCCAGATCAAGGGGTTCTCGGCCAAGGGATACATAGACGGGAAGAACGATCGCCGTCTAGACGACTGCCTAAGGTATTGCTTGGTCAGTGGCAAGAGAGCGCTGGAACACGCTGACCTGGGAGGAGAAAAATTGGACAAGGTGATGATACTGTGATTACTGTCGCAGAGATGCATATGGGCAAATCCTGTGCGATCGCAATTTTGATGTATTGGGAAGAGCATGGTGTTGTTGTTGCAGGTTGACAAGCAGCGAGTGGGAGTGCTGGTTGGCACGGGCATGGGGGGACTTTCGGTCTTCTCAGACGGAGTGCAATCGCTGGTGGAGAAAGGATACAAGAGGATCACGCCCTTCTTCATCCCCTACTCGATAACGAACATGGCGTCGGCGCTATTGGCGATAGACTTGGGGTTGATGGGACCGAACTATTCGATTTCAACAGCGTGTGCGACGGCGAACTACTGCTTTTATGCTGCGGCGAACCACATTCGGAGAGGCGATGCAGACATAATGGTGGCAGGAGGCACAGAAGCAGCCATTGTGCCGGTGGGTTTGGGAGGATTCATAGCGTGCAGGGCGTTGTCGACAAGGAACGACGATCCGCAGACTGCATCAAGGCCATGGGATAAGCATCGCGAAGGATTTGTCATGGGTGAAGGCGCCGGAGTCTTGGTGAGACTATCAGTGCTCCTCTTCCTTTTTTTTCCCCACGATTTCCTTGAGTGCAAACAATCTCCATATGTATGTGTGTGTGTATGTGTATGAACATTGTGTGTGCTGTATGGATGTAATATATATGTGTATGTGTGTGTACGTACGTATGTATGTAATATATGTGTGTATGTAAGTGTATGAACAATCTCCATGTGTGTATCTCTTTCACTAAAATGTGTGTGTGTATGTATGTATGTAATATATATGTGTGGGTCTCTCTCTCTCTCTCTCTCTCTCTCTCTCTCTCTCTCTCTCTCTATATTACATGTATACATACATATATATATGCACACATCTACATACATACATACAATGTATGTTACACACATTTATATTTATATTTAATATTGATCTATTTACCATCTTGTAACAACTTATCTCATGCGAGTCTAGCCAAATGAAATACCTCCTATATATTCAATCCCTAAATTGTATTATGTTATCAGCATTCCGAAAAAGAAATTACTTTAGTGAGGGGATTAACATCAAGGAAAAGAGAGAGGAGAGAAGTGTATTTACAATTCGATAAGCTAGCATCAAAAGAAGCTTTGGTTATTTTTTTACATATTCCCTCTCTGCAAATGTAAGCCTGTTAGATTAATTGCCATAACCCTTGTTAAGTCGTATAACTGTCCATTGATTTTTGTTTCTATTGATTAGGGTTTGGAAAGTGCACCTAAATGTGACATCATCCACTTGTATGAGTGTCTCAGGTTATGGAGAGTCTCGAACATGCACAAAAGCGCGGAGCTCCCATTATTGCAGAGTTCTTGGGAGGAGCCGTCACTTGCGATGCTCATCACATGACTGATCCTAGATCAGATGGTCTAGGTGTATCATCGTGCATCCAACTAAGCCTAGAGGATGCAGGAGTGTCACCTGAAGAGGTGCTTAAAGGACTCTCAGTTTGGTGCAATCAGTGGCTCCTTAATTAAGCTAAGTGAGACCTAAAATCCAATCTCTTTTGCAGGTCAACTACATAAATTGTCATGCAACATCCACACTTGCAGGAGATTTGGCCGAGGTAAATGCCATCAAGAAAGTATTCAAGGAGTCTAGAGACATCAAAATCAATGGCACAAAGGTAATCCTTATTGCAATTCATGATATACAACAAACTTGAAGTAAGAAGATTTATTGCTTACGATATAGAAATTTTTAGAACTCTAAAGCAATATAAAGACTCATTCATGTTCAATAGTTGCTCAAGGAAAGTTTAAATGAAGATGTATATGGATTATGTTGTCAAATATAGTCTATGATTGGGCATTGCTTGGGTGCTGCGGGAGGAATCGAGGCCATTGCAACAATCAAAGCTATCACAACAGGCTGGATACATCCTACAATCAACCAATTTGTATGTATATCAAATTACCCAATCAACCATACAAAAACGAATGTAGATCATTTGCAATGTATTATACCTTATTCTTTGAAGCATCAATTGCATCTATTTATTCTCCACATTTGCAATGTATTATACCTTATTCTTTGAAGCATGAATTGCATCTATTTATTCTTCACATTTGTCTGTAGAATCCTGAACCATCCGTCTCATTCGATACTGTGCCCAATGTGAAAAAGCAGCACGAGGTGAATGTTGGTAAGTTGAGTTTCTCATGGAGTGCCTTTCCGATGCATGTTTAGCTTACTGATATTAAACCTGATTCATGATTGATTAGTGAATTATTGTAATAGAGTGTGGGATGATTGATGGACTTGCCATGTTTTGTTGTAGGAATTTCTAACTCATTTGGGTTCGGCGGGCACAATTCAGTGGTGGTTTTTGCTCCTTACAGTACCTAGCCATCGACAACCATTTCCTTGATTATTTTCTTTAACAAGAATGGGTGCCTCTAATCCTAGAAAATGGTTGCCAATACAAATTTTGGCTCCTTTCTTGCTTTCTCATTCAAGAGAGAGATTAACCTTGCATAAAAGAGAACTTCTCATTAATGTAGCCCGATGTAGGAGCAAGTTTACTCGCTTTTCTTTTTTAGGATTTCCAAGCAATGTACTTACGGGATAGTTGTTGTTGAAACTTCCCATTGAGACTTGAACTATATTGAGCTCTGCGAGAGGAATAGCCTTAACCCATCTAAGCTAACTCTTCATTGGTGAGCTTTAAATTCGATTACATGGCATCCTAAGTGGCCTCCTTTTCTTGGCACCAATTGACCTTTCAAGACACAAATGGTGTCTATCTCCTTTTGCCACATAGCTATGTATTACCCCTTGCACTTTAGGAAAGAGTTCAATCCAAATGTTTGTCTTCTTTATTGCTCAAATTCGAAGTCCATTTTATTTTCAATTAAGCTTATTTTTTATGAAGTTCAATTTCACTATATAGATTCTCTACTTTTGATGTTCTTTGTTTGTTACACCACAAAATGCAATTTGATAAATGCAACAAAAGCATTTTATTAGTAAATCAAGTTGTTTTCTAGATTTCAATGTGTTGGGTCCTCTCATATTTGTCAATAAGCAGGGAGCACATATTCTAACTATACAATATCAATACATATAAATTTAAATTTATGTATTTGAATGGTTGGTGGTGTCATGCACATAAAGACCAATGGATTTTGTTGAAGGAATAAATTAATTTGAGCTACTAGATCCATCAAACCAATATCTAAAAGTAACATTGTGAAGTGCCTAGTAAGGCTATAGAAACATTTATATTTATGTTTAGTAATCATATAATTCTATTGATGTTGCTTGTCTTGTGGATGATTTCATAAAAGTGCCCAAGATTAGTTGTAAAGCAATTTACATAGTTTATTGAGCAAATGAATTTGAGAAACACTGCATAGAGAAGAAGATGGAGGAGCAATAGGAGCACAAAGTGTGCATATATGAGTGAAAAATTAGCCATGAGGACCCACAGTTCTCATAAAGGATTCCTTAGTGTAGTTTCTCTTAGATTTTGCACCAAATCTTCTCTAGCCACTCGATGGATCTTGGATTGAACCTTTGTCATGATTACACAATTTCCAAGCACCAGGGGAGCACAAACATGTGGTAATAGGTTGCCCAAATAGCATGTGTGTCTCAACCACACATGACTCGTCTTATGATCTTCATTGAAATTCACATAATGGTCACTAGCTAGAGGTAGAATGAGAGAGAATCATTTCACTTAGCTACCTAGTGAAATATATGGTACACAACAATTGAAGTGGCTATTGTGATGTGCATTATTGAATCTCAAGATTGTTGTGCACCATCACTAGAATATCTAGAATCAATCAATGATACTAGCCATAGGTCTAGCATTTTTTAGTCATAATAAAGGTATTAACACTTCTTTCTTTAAGTTTAACATCGATCCCCATTTGTTATTCTACACATACAAAGGTGAGATACCGCTTCATCCTCCTCAAGCATCTTGCAAATGTTTTTGCCTTCTCCATGAGAAGCCTCTTCACATCTATCCTACATTGGGACCTTTACATGTCATAATAAAACTCTACAAAATCCACCAATGTTTGAAACATCCTCCCTTTCCTTTACTCACCCCTTGTCATCCCCATTTGTCATTGTTTTGCCCATTTTTCCTCACCATTGGCCCTCTACTTCATTATTCTTTCCTCACCATTGGCTTGCCCCTTTTTCCTCACCATGGGTCCTCACCTTTTCTACTCTTTCAACATCCTTTTAAATCAAGTCATCATTCTCTTGCTTCAAACATGATAGCTCCCAAACTTTAAAATCAAGCTTGATTCTCTTGGTTCAAACATGATACCTCCTACACTTTAAATCACATAATCATTCTCTTGCTTCAAACATGTTAGCTCCTATGCTTTAGAATCACCATTAGACCTAGGCTTGATGGATTGAAATATTAACCTAAAATCCCAACAATAATATTGACAGCTCAAAGGCTAACTCTATGATGGTGAAAAGCAACTTAATCATATTGCACACTAGCTTCCCCATACACATGTATACCCCACTCATCAGCTTGTTGTCATTGTTGAGAATCTGTTGCTACATGTATATGGAAGGAAAATAACTTGAGGAAATGAAGAGAAAGATTTAAAGTGATGGGATAGGATGTCTTTCTCCAATTAAAATATCCAAAGAATTTAAAGAAGAGGAGATGGAGAGAAAAATATATGGCTTTCTCTTCCTCTAAAGAGATACACATCTTTTTTTCTCTTTGTAAGCTCCCATAAAGCATGAAGCATGATACCTATTTTGCACTATAGACCTAGAACTAGTAGTGGCTTTTAAATGAGATGCTTCCAAAAGCGTGTGAGAGAGAGAGAGAGAGAGAGAGAGAGAGAGAGAGAAGGAGAGAATTATAGTCTACAAAAGACTAAAAGGTCTATTAACTAATGAAACAAGAATCAATTAAGGATTGAGAGTCCATCAAAACTCTAGTGATAACACCTCCAAGGATGGAAGCTAAAAGAAAAGAGTAATTTCTATTCCTAAGGGATTTCCAAATCCTCTTCCAAAAGAATTTCTACAAGTCAGCAAAAATCTGAAAAATCTTCCAAAAAGGAGCTCTACTGGGCCTCCAACCTGTAAGGCGGGAGCGAAAACTTCCAGATATTACTGAAAATGTAGCAAAGCTCTTCTCTCAGTGCCGTGCCTCAATCTGCTCCCACTCCTTAGGCTCCTACTACATATGCTTTATGGGGGCACCTCCATACAATCAAACCCTCAATGTACCCAAGGGAAAACCTTAGTGCGATGCATACCAATCCACCTTTGCTCTATTGCCCAATCATCCTGTCTATCCACATGGATGGGCATTGGCAACGTCCTGTGTGACCATGAGAATAGGAGTAAATGAGGTAGAGATTGAAAAGCATCATCAAGAGCAAATGAGAAAGAGCCTAAAAAGCATCATCTATCCAAACATCTCTCCCATTAAATTGGTATAGATTGGCATCCCAAACTGTTCTCTTCAATGAGTGAATGCCACCTTCTCTTTCCTCCTGTTTATCTAAAGGCAACTCCACCATGTTTAAGTCGCCTCCAAAAAATGATCCATTGTGCACTAGAGGGTGCAATGATACCATATCCAACCATAAGGGAAAGAAAGGAATTTGAGACTGAAATGCATGTTCCTCCCTTAGTGTCCAAAGGAGACCAAAAGGTATGACCTGAAAGCAATTTACTTGACTTTGGACAATGTTGGCATCCAATTTGTGTTCCTAAATAAAAAGGATGTCAATAGATCTCCTAGTGACACTTGGAAAAAGCTGATTATGAATTAGTTGCCTATGGCATCGATATGGTACACCACATAAGTCCTAAATATTCCAGCTAACAATCATCATCAATGAGAGAAAGAAGGCAAGAAAACCTTACCTGACCTAGTCCTGTGTGGCAAATCTTTTAGGGTTCTGAAGAAGAAGAAAGTCTGTAGGGGGAAAAGAACACCCAATCCTATGGAAAGATGATGTCCTATTGTAGGAAAACCAAAAACCACGTCACCAAAGGTATAGGGCACAAGATTTCTCTCTCAATGGAGAGAAAGAGCTCCTCTGAGCTAAACGTGGCATTGGAATGAATAAGATCTCTACTTGCAAAAAAATTGAAGAGGCAACAACCATATTCTTCCCTCGAGCAAGGATGGGAGACTAAAGAACCGAGGTGGAGCTTGAATAAAGGATGACAACCTAGAAAACGATCCAAAGGAATACTATCAAAGTACTTGTCTAAGGCTAGACTAGGGCATCACTAGTTGCGACTTGAATAGGCTCAAGGGCATCACTAGCCATGTTCAGAATTGGAATATCAACTAGCCCTAATCCGAGTGGGATCCAAGGCAAGAGAAGGGACCTCCTGATCTGAAGGTGATGGAGGAGCACCAACTCTGGGCAACATGCACTGGATGCCAAAGGGTGGTTTCACAAGTATCCAATGCCCACGAAAAATGAGGGCATAGATGTCCGGGCTGTTCGAAGAGGATGTTTGCCTTCAATTCACACAAGGCAGATGGAAATAAGTATTTGTAATAAATTTAAACATTAAGTTACACCAATCACATGGTAGCTAAGTGGTAAGGCTACTAAATTTGTAAGAAGTGATCATGGGTTTAAATCCTCAAAATATACAATTTTGGTTAGCATGAATGGATCCCCCATCCACCTAACTTTTTGGGTAGGCTCTTCATGTTGCCCAAGATTTCTTCACTCAAGCATGAGTCAATTGTCATATCACCTTTTCCACATAAGGTGTCCGCCCGTTTGTGAAATGGACATCAACCTCTTGCATTTTTTCATTGGTTGAGCACTTGTCCTAGGACTTGTGGGCGCCCGATTGTGAAACCAACCTAGCTAGTGCTAGACAAGTGGGACGTGTAGTTGCCGTTGGATGTGCAAGAAGTGCCAGAGGAGTGCTACAAGGAGGGGCCACACCAAAACACTTATCGGGTCTTTTCTTTTTCTTTGGGCAATCTCTAGCAAAATGCCCAAAGGTCCTAGAAATTGCACCATATTGCAAAGAGTTTCTCTTGCATCAACTTTAGAATGAAGAAAATCCCATTAAGAAGAAGTCTAGATAGCGGGGCCAGAGACAATCATAAAATGCTCACACACTTCTTCTTTTTGGGTGAAAATCTCTCTCCACACACACACACACACACACATATTCTTATGATGAATGGAATCAAGAGTATTAAAACCATGTAAACAACCAAGAGTGAAGAGTGGCCTTCCCACAGATTTCGATTGATACCAAGCAATTTACAATGCGAAACCAACACTGTGATGCATGTCATTTTGCAATTCGTTATAAATGGTTGTGGATCACATGGCTGTAGCTACCCTTTTCAAAGAACCATTTTGACAGACGTCTAAAAAATGTCGAGCGAATCAAACCATCAAGACGATTTTGTATGAATGAAGACAATAGAATTTGTCCAAACAATCTGCCGTCTGTCACTTTCCTTTTTCCTGAGAGGATCAAATTTATAGTAATAAGGTAATGATAGTGTCGCCACTGTCATTCCAAAATTTTTGAACAAGAAGGAAGTGCTGGATTGAAGTTCCCAGAAATGTTGTACAATCTGCATGATTGCTCAACAATAACCCTGTACAATGAAGGCTCCCGCCATGGAATAACTGTAAATTCATCACGGAAACGGTCGACCCCCTCTTCTAAAAATTGCCATACCAAGGCACCGGCTCCAGCACCTTTATTCCTGGCTGACTCGTAAATTTTAGTGTACATCATTTCAAGCATCCCATTTCTGTTTTTTGCCTGAAAGTCCCGAGTTTGATCAGAAACTCCGAATTCGGTGAAAAGAACAGGCTTTTTCAGTATCTGCGATCCGTCCTCAATATGGGAAGCCACCCAATTTTCAATATATTTGAGCTTGTCCTCCGTAAGCAGATTTGGAGTCCTGCGATATCAGATGGGAAGCCACAAATCAGGCTGCTCACTTACATGAAACGAATTTTGGGACAAACATAAAAAATACTCGACATTAAGACCCAATTAAAGGGGATATCTGGGATGCTTGTGTACATATTGAATGAACAACAAGTACCAATTATCCGGATATGCATGCACAGAGGCAAAATCAATCAGGTCGGACTTTGAATGTCGAATGAAATCAGAACCCAGATTCTTAGCCCAATCTCCTGGATTTTTCTCTAGCTTCTCTGGTGTGGATAGGCCGTAGAATCCTTCGAGCCCCACTGTCAGAAGGTGCTTCTGATCAAGGGATTTGGCGTATGCTGCCATTTCATCGATCCAAGCCTATATTCCAGAAACCCAAACCTCTCAAATTATGTCAACAGTTAAGAATTAGATTTATGGAGATACATTCAAGTATAAAATATAGAGTTTTCCTCACCAGTATCCCCCACATCTATTTGCTTAAACTAAAAGATCAATCAGACAATCAGAGAGGCATTCATCACTTGATATAAAACACTAACAAGTACAATTTAACCCACCACTAACTAGTACTAGTAGCTTTAAAAGATATATTTATTAGCTGGTAATTCAGGGGCTGTGGATCCTGCATGCCTTACCTAATAATTATTTGGGAGACTGACCGACTCTCCTGCATGTGATTACAGTAGCTCACATTTTATTTGCAAAATATGATATATTTCACTTTAAAGTTTGGAAAAACCAGCACTCAAATCTGCTTTAGATCAAGGAGTAGAGGGCATACTTCGTATACAGTGCATGATTTGAGATACGCATATTCTAGGAGGAAATGCATAACTTGTGGGCGTGTTGCTCTGCCATCTGTTGTATAACCTGAGCAAACCTCAAAAACTTGCATTGGGTAACCATAAGTTGAGATTCTACTAGCAAACCTGTAGTCTAAGCTGCACTTACTGACATCAAGTTTAAAAACAAGCTGTGATTTTTCTTCTCAATCTATTTCTTCGACTGCTATGCCCATGGCCAGCTGGAATCGTTTTGAGGTTTCAACTCCTGTTAGTCTGCTGTTTTGCTTGATCATGCTGAGCGCCAACGCTACTGAACATGATAACTGAAATATAGGGGAACTTGTGTCTTCTTTGGCCACAGCACATTGAAGAATTCTGTCTGAGCTGTGTCTGCTTTTGCATGTACGTCATGGCTTGGGCAATCTCAGAGTTGTTTATGCAAGGACAGCAACCTTGGCAGTAGTGCAGCGGTTACTTGGGTATGTATATAGGAATAGTAGAGGCAGCACAAGCAGAGGCAGCCTGTACAGTGGATAGTAGAGCTTAATACAAGAATAGTAGCCAAACAGGCCAGGTGTGATTACACCTACAGATAACTGATGCATCACGGAATCTGGCTCTTCCCTGCAAATCAGTTGCAAGTGTGTACATTTTGGCAGAAGGATGCAATTATAAATGCCTTGGATAACATAAAGCATACCTTGAGGAATTGAAAAGACGAGGATGCACTGACAGATTACTGTGGCAGTGAGGCATTTGCAGAGAGCAAAAGACTGGCAGCAACAATACAAGCAGAGATGAACTCACAGATACAAAACATGCAAAAGGCCTTTCTGAAACCTTTTTTAAGCACCAGAAGCCTGCTGCGAGCACAACCAAGATTCTCAGCGGAATTATTTGCATGACTGGTATGATATGCGGTTTTTTGATTCAGAAATTGCAGACTTTTGCAGAAGGGTGAACTTTGCTTGTGGAAGAGAGAAGTGTTGCAGGTAGAGATGCCTTGGATAATGCAAACATGCACAGACAATAAAAGAGAAAACGAAAGAGATTAAAAAACAAATTTTGTTGAAAAACAAAAGGAAGACATACTTAGCAAGCAAAACACTTATGTCGTCATCAGTGCCCAAGCATAAGCAGCTATACTGGGTTTTTTAAGACCCATGGATTCTCTTGGGCAACCCCAATGCTTACTAAAATACGTTAAAAAAAACAAAATACAAAAACAAAAGAGAGAGAAAACAAGAAATAAAGAAGGAAGAAGGTGACTAAGCAAAAATAAACAAGCAAATCAAGAAACAAAATCGACCAAAAAATAGGAATAAATCTCTCTCTCTCTCTCTCTCTCTCTCTCTCTCTCTCTCTCTCTCGTCGCCCGTACCTTCCCGTCACCCTCGCATGTCGTCGCTTTGGTTTCTTTTAGAGAGCCGCCGGCAGCCGCCAACAACAGCCGCCAGCAGCAGTAACCACTACCAGTCAGCAGCCAGCAACCTCCACCTCCTCCACCTCTTAATTTCCTCGACAACAGCAGCCGCAACACCTTTCTTCGTTCCCTCTCGAGCTGGGTCTGAACCCCCAGCCCAGACCAGGGGTTAGCTTCAGCCAAGGGGTACAAGTAGACATGGCCAAGATGGAGTGGCCTATCCTCTCCTCCAAATCCCCCTCTGCCTCCACCCCAAAACAAACTATTCCTACCAACTCTTCAGTTGCCAGGACACCCTCTCCATATGCAAAGACATATTACCGAGGTGGTTTTGACCGACCCATTCTCGGGCAACATGAACAGATTTATTTCAACAATCAGTTATAGATGAAGATGTAAAGGCATGTAAGGCTTCTCCCCCTACCTCCCAGTTGGTCTCCACAGTCAAGGATTTAGTGCATACCGAAGTTCAAACAATTAAGAAGGAAGTGATTGTGGAAGTGGACACAAAAGCAAGTAAGATTGACATTCAAGCACAGATCAAAGAACATGAAGCTAGACGGGATAACGCACTGAAGATCAGAATAGGGGGACTCCCAAAAGACTGGTACAAAGAGGACACATTTAGTGAAACATTAACAAAGGTCAAAGTAACATTGAATGGACGGATGGTGATGAAGAGAGAGATGACGACTCCAGACCAGCTTCTATTGAACAATCTAAAGGTCATGCCATCCTTACTCTGAAGTCAAAAGATTTGCGGATGAAGCTCCTCCGACAACCTGATAAGCTGAGGGGTACCAAAGTATGGATAGCTGAGGAGCTTACACAAGCTCAACTCAATAACAAGGCAATGGAATTAGCAAAGGTCAAGGCTGCCAGGAAAGATGGGAAACGGGCAGTATTCTATGAAGGAGTAGCACTTATTAAAGAGTTCTCACTCCATGTATGGCTTAGAAGTGGTGCATAAAGCTTGCTGTCCTCAAGAGTGCAGACCAGCCAACGAGGTACTAATCTTGCTTCCGGTATGGCTATGCTACGATGTACAAGAAAAAATTTTAGGTACGTCAGGTATGTTGGCTCTGTAAAAGATTTGAAGAAAGCTCTCCCAGCCATACAAGCAGCCAGCATGTCCACACATCACTCCTATGTCAGTTCACTACAAAGTCTATATTCCTTGTGGACAGAGAAGAACACAACAGTCCACAGCAACATGGATGCTGGTGGCTTCTTTATTTACAGACATTGAACGTGTTGATTATGGCCACTCTTAAGTGTCTTCTCATTTGAAGGCCGGATTAGTCCAACTAGCTACTGTCAAAAGTCTCAAAAGTCTGGCTGAAAGGTCATTGAGTCTATGAATGTACATGGAGAATACATACTGGAAGCGAAGTACTACCACAGTCAGCACAACATGACAGAACCAGATCCAGCATCAGTTAAAGCGGGAGGAGAAGAAAATAGACGCATTCTCTGTCCTTTTTCAGACAACAAAGAGCAGAGTCATACTTTTCAGATTTCAGCTAGCTTCAAGTGCTCACGACGCATGGATGATCCTCCAAGATCACTACAAGACTGACAATTCAACAAGGCATTTGAATCTCCAAATTTAAGTGTTCTAGGGAGATGATGTGGAGGAGTTCCTGACAAAGGTCAAGGACATGAGATCAAAGAGCATCCATACACAAAGACCACATGAGATCAAAGAGCATCCATACACAAAGACCTCGACTCAAGAGACCCTAGAAAGCTTGTACAAGATATCCTATAATTACCAAGGATTTATCACTGCATTGACTACCGTCATTGGAATAGCCCAATCACATTTGAAGAGTTTGGGACATTATCTGAGAAGAAGTGCTGCATATCAAAATGCACAAGAGCAACAATAATGACAAGATGTTCAATGCGCAAGCAAAGAGCAAAGAGAAGAGAAGAAAACTTTATATTAGAAAACCTTGAAAAACAATACAGATTAGGAATCGGTGGAACACTTGACCAATTTATTTAAAAAACAGTTGGTTGCTACTTCTTAGGATCTCAGCTCACTGCCTGGAGTATCCAAAAACCAGTGCCAATAACCATGGTGGAGGGCTACAACATTGGATTCCTCGATTAGTGAAAATCGTAAGGGTGCTTGCAGAACGCTCTTGCCTTTCAGTGATCTTCCTAGACTCCTCCGTACCATGCTCCAAGTGGTATATATGATATTGTGCCAAATGTTGACAGTATGACTGTAGGCCAATCTATGGGCTATCCATAGGTGCCATCCATGTGCCTTGTAGGCCTAGTTATAGGCAGTTAGGACACATGGTACAATTAGCACATGTACTAGTTAGTACACTTAGTACTGCTAGAACACCTTGTCCTAGGGTTTTGTTATATTGGGTGTACTTTGTACTCATTTCATGATTGCAACAATTCATTACAGCAGTATGGTTTTCTCCATTGCTTCCATCTCTTGCCCTAACTTACAGGGGTATCAGAGCAGGTTAGGGCCTTTCCCCTCAACCATTTTCAGCCACCCTAAGTCGTTTAGGATTCATTCGAGGCTGTCCATGGACAATGCCAATCATTACTCCTTTGACCCGCCAGTTGCCCTTTTGTTACAAGAGGAACAAAGCCATGTGAATAGAAATGCTTCTATGGCTAGTGATCAAGCCTTTGCCACTCAGCATAAACACAAGGGTAGGAAAAAATTCAGCTGGTAAAGAAAAAAGAGATGTAACTATTGCAGGAAACCCGGGCATGCCATCATTGAGTACAAAAAGAGAATTGCATCTAAAAAGGAGTCAGGTCTTGCAGTTTCTAGTGCTCCTAGTACAAATGACAGGCATGAGTCAGCCAATTTTGCACATGATCAACATTGGGCTTACTTGTTAGTACAATCCTTCTATTTATAATGCATGTCTGGTAGTTTCCAATGCTTCTTATGCTTGGTTCTTTGTTGGGCAAGTTGCCATTACTTCAATATCTGGTGGTCTAGTCATTCTACACAATATACTATATGTACCAAGCATCCGCAAAAACCTCATCCATTCCAGCCTTAGCTACTCGTGGATATCACGTTCCCTTTGATGGTGTTAGATGTGCAATCTATGATGTTACACGCGCCTTTACCATGGTGTTGGCTAGCACATTGCTTAGAGGACTTTATAGACTTAATGCATATCCTTGGGGGCCTAGGATATATTGGCCCATTTAAACCTCTCTCTCTCATCCCTCCCAAAAAATTTTGAGAGGAGAGAGAGACCCTTTGCATGGCTAGGGGCCCCCTGTACCCGGTGCACACGTGGCACCTTCTGTACCTACATGGTATCAAAGCAAGGAAGAGCTGCAGACATAAATCACATATACATCTACCATCTGAAATAAATGGAATCCATTTTTCACATATATAATGGAAAGACTAAGTTTAGAACTTCAAAGTAACTTGAGCATATTGACATGAATTACTAAAATGTGATCCAAGAATTGATTGATTTGAAAATGTTTGGTTCAATTTGCAAAAAAAATAAAAGGCCATTCGTTGAATAACTTATGTCCTACCTGTAAAGTGTCACCAGATGGATCTGAGGGACAGCGTGGTTCATTCATCAACTCCCAGGCAAAAATAGTTGGCTCCTCTCGATATGCAATTCCACTAAAGCTATTGACTCTTGTCATGATTTTCTGCCAGTTCAAAAAACGCAACTATTTGAATCTCACATAAACCCCCTAGAGTCGGTGCATGACATTAGAAAAGGGATACGGATCAATAGTAGGTTTCAAGGACTTGGGATAAAAAATATTCAATAGCATCAAAAGCAAAAATTCTGCAGTGGGACCCCATAAAGCACCACCAAGTGAGTTGCCGATCAGTGAGAGACAATTGAAACACGCCGACAAACCTGAAACCAAACAGGCTGAGTGCAGGTCCAAGCCCAAGCTCAAAATCAATGCTTAGCACTCTTTGAATACAAAGGATAGTGCTGACACATTGAAACCTGCCTATCTCCTATAACCACTGCGCTACACAATGATTTAAGCAACAGGAAAAAAGATCTCCATTCTCTAAGTGCATGCAAATGATGGCATTAGTATCCCAAGTCGTGAGCCCTGCTGAGTCTATAACCAAGCCATGTGCATTATTGGAAAAATTTTATCGCAAAGATGTCATGACTTAAGGAGGTAGATCTAAACAAGAAGTGATCATTAAAACAGTGGTGAAGAGGAAGGGAGAGAGGGGAGAGCTGAGAGAGAGAGAGAGAGAGCGGGGGGAGGGAGACTGGAGCGGCATGGTGGTGAGCAAAAAGAAACAGGAATGAGGGAGGGGACTTCATCATTGGAAGAGGAAAGAGAGGAGGGGGAGGGCAGGGGAAAAGGAAGGAATGGCAAGGAGAAAAAGGGGTGGAGAGGACTGGAGGGGCATCGTGGTGAGCCAAAAGAAAAGGGAACGAGGGAGGGGATTAGTCATTGGACGAGGGAAGAGAGGAGAGGCCATCGGACAAGGAAGGAGTCACACGAGGAAGGAGAGGCGAGGAGAAAAAGGGGGAAGGGAGGGGACATGTTCACAAAGCAGTAGGAGGGCCAAGCAAGAAGAAATGAAAAAGAGTGAGGTGATCAACAGGCAGGGTTGGAGGAAGATGAAAAAGAGGAGATGTAAGGGAGGGTAAAAGGGTGGAAGTCGCATAAGAAGAGAGAGGCAAGGAGGAAAAGGTATGAAACTGAAAGGAGCAGGACATAGACATGAAGCAATCTCAAAAATCATGCTGGTGTAAGGATTCATGTTGGGAAGCTACCAGATAAAAGGTTTGAAAATCCACACTTAATCAAAAAGACCAAATGTTCATCGCCATGATGAAATCAGCTAATTTTATCCCCACAGGCTAATTGCACATCTAATCTTATTTTTTTCTGTATGAATGCAGACAATGATTTGTTTAGTATTATCTCCAAGGCGTGTTTCCTTTTAAAGTGTTGAAGACATTGAAATAATGTATCATGCATCACCTTCAAGTACGACTTGTAGTAGCCCTTGATGGTGGGATCTGTGAAGAAGGAGTCATTGGAAGAGCCAACATCAGCTCCTGCATTGCGAGCCCATTCAACATACTGCCCTTTGCCCCCGAACGCGGGCAAGTTGTTCACAAGACTGAGCAGCAACCGCACTCCACGCCGCCTTGCCTCAACGATGGCATAATCCAATGCCTGCAAGCAAGAATTCTTTATGATTAACACAGTATCAATCTGTAAAGGGACCAAAAAAATTGTTGTGATTTAGCACCACACCAAGGAAGAAAGACAAAAGGCACTCTTGATTATGATGAGCTTATCCTTGCTCTACACACCGCATTCCATTCTCTTCACCAATACCTCGCCTTACTCCAATTAATTGCTTGTTTCCACAAAGCTATACATATCCCAAGCCATCATACCTTACCATCTTAGAGTAATTTCTTAAGACTCCTCAAACAGCACAAAATTCATCACTAGTGCTCAAACCTAGAACTTGATTCCACCAATGAGCTTCGTGATCTGGAGAAAGCACAAGATTTATAGCCAACAGGAAAACGTGTATAATGTAGAATCCGAGTACAAAACTGGTCCAATCATGTACCAACACATGCAGCATACATTCGCTCAGGTATGGCACCGAATACTGGCTCTATATGCTGAACCACCTGCTGTGGACTCCTATATAACTGCACGCTTCTTGTAGGCTTAGTATCTGCTCCATGCTTGAGCTATCTTGCTGCCTCACAAGCACTCTCATGTGCTCTCATACAGGATGTAGTTATGTACTATACAGTGGCCTTGTATGCTGAGGAAGCCCTGCAGAATGAACTGACTTCTGCCCTCCAAGGGGACCCTTTCAAAGGCCATAGAGCCCTGCTCTTCTGGCCAACCAGGGTCCAGTGGCCAACCCTGCCTCTGCTAACCTGGAAGGCAATCAGTACTGCCTTCTTGGCCTCTAAAAAGGCCTGGTGCTGGCACCTTTCCTTGTTCCACTTCAGGCTTGACAAGCCACCACAACAGCCCTAAACCAGGGCCATTGCCGGGTTTTCCTGCTGGCCTGTAGCCTAAAAGGCTACTCTAAAATAACCCTAAAAAGGATAGCAGTCCACTGCCCATGTGGCAGCCTGGTTGCTGCCCACATGGCAGCCCATAAAACCAATTATGTGTCCATGTGGCATCTACAGAGTATGACGACATGACACCTAGTCTACACCAATGCCTATGCAAGGAGTCAATCCCCATTGTCCTCATATAAGGGCTCACAAATGGGGCATTGACCTTGCTATTCTGTTGTCTGATACCCACTCGGTCAAAGGAAAGCTCCTTCAGCTCAAAAACAAGTTGAAGATATCACAGTCGTCTCGTCCACGAATGCACAGGTCCTTCTCTGCGTCGTACATGAACAACCGGATCTAATTTGAAACAATGGTACCATTCCAGCAGCACCCACCAATCGCACTGCCCATCCAAGTCATGGGTGTGCAGGACCACAGGATATGCAGGCACCAACACATCCATCCAGTCATCCTCTTCAAATGCTGGAAACATAGCAGATACTGCAAGGTACCATCATCCAGCCGCATCTGCAACCTCGATACTTGGAGCATGTATCGTGAGAACCTTGTGGCCGCTCCACATAGATCTCTCTCAACTCGTCCCTTCCCAGAAGCACTAGCACTGTTCCCATGTGACCCCAGAACCATGCTTTCATTTGTTGGAAAAGTCACCAAATGCTGCCATGTGGCAGCCACCGGGTTCCACTCCCTGCCCGACAGCCATGCAGAGCCTCTCCCACATCCAACAAAAGGGCGGCAGGATAATGGAGAGGGGCTCATGACCTTATTATATCCAAGGAACCATAGATGCCACATTTGCTTCTGGGATTTTTCCCTTTAGTATATCCACGTGTCAACCACATGCTTTTTAGCCCCTCTAATTTCCATTAACCACATGCTCCACGAGGGGGGGGGGTTTTGAGGCACACATAGGTCTATATTTCCAACACCTCCCCCCATGGTTCAAACTCCAAGAGTGCGAGCTGGCCAACCAAACGTACCGATCACCCACACAGGGCAAGATCAACCTTTAGTGTCTGACCACCCACACAGGGCACGGTCAAACAAACACATGTCAATCGCCCACACAGGGCATGGTTGACCTATCAAACGTTGCTCAGTTCATGAGATGCTGACACAGGCCATCATTTGTCGCCGCCACCTTTTCTTGTCGGATCATTACTGCAGTCAAAGCACACGCGGGTCGCCACTCCTGCGAGTGCGCAGTTGTCCAAGATCAGATTGCAGCAGCCACCACCAGCTACATATAGTCGCAGTTGTACACGTGTCGATCACAAACAGTCTGCAGGCCCACACCTGCTCTGATACCATGTTGGAAAAGTCGCCAGATGCTGCCATGTGGCAATGACCGGGACCGCATCGGGTCCCACTCCCCGCCCCATAGCCATGAAGAGCCTCTCCCACATCCAACAAAAGGCCGGTGGGATAATGGGAGAAAGGCTCAACACCTTATTATATCCAAGGAACCATAGATGCCACATTTGCTTATGGGATTTTTCCGTTTAGTATATCCATGTGTCAACCGCGTGCTAAGGAGCCTTTTTAGCCCCCTCTAACTGCATGCTCCACGAGGGGGGTTTGAGCCACACATAGGCCTTTATTTCCAACATCATTGAGCTGCACTCAGGTTCAAATCCTAAGCCCAACAAGTTTACCTGGAAGAAGGACGACCCTGGAAGAGACTGGCCAACCAGTCTGCAGGGGCTGCTGGAGCTGGCAGACTGGCTGAGTGCGACTTGGATGTGGTCTGCCAACTGCCACATGTCGTCCTTCTGCAAACGTTGCTGTATGGCTACCTGCACCGATGCTATGCTGATGTGGCAACCTGTGCAGCTGCCTGAGTAGATCTGGGCGCCACGGATTGGACACGGGACCAGCTTTAGCAACCATACTAGAGTTGAAGGAACCCGAGGTTGTTGACAAAGCAGAGTTAGTTGAGCCACAGCAGATCTTGTTGTGTAGGTTCAAGAAAGGTACCAGCAGCTGCCATAGATTGCAAGCCATAAAGTTCACTAAGGCACCATAGGTGGATAAAGATTTTTTCACAGACCACCCCTACCTCCTTACAGCATACAAGGAGGCCTTTGAAGTTCCACTTATCTAGAGTGTCTCAGCTTCAGTAGAAGGGGATGTCATAGGCATCCACAGTGCAAGTACATCTGTCTAGGGAAGCCACAAAGCGCTGCCAAACAGCAAAGAGCAAAGTAGCAGATCTACAGCAGCAGGCACCTATTTATAGGCAGCAAACAGGTCATCACCTTCAGATCCGATGTACCATATCTAGAAGACTGCAGGAAGGGGGGAGGGGGAGCAGCCTATGAAAGACCTCCCACCTCTGCGATCTCCTCCTCAGCTTCAGCAGCTCTCCACAACACCCTCACAGGAAGGCTTGTGCCTTCACCAGCTAGGAGTAATCAGAGCCTACAGTTGTATGCATTCACAAATACTTTACAGAGGGAGGGCGCATTTGCACTTAATATTGAGACAGTACACTCTCACGTGTATTCACACATGATGTCATTTAGGCCTCAGTCAGTTAGCACATGCAGGCTTGAGAGAAGCATTCTGCATTTGACCAGTATGAAATGCTCAACTAATAATGTCTAATTGAGTTCCAGGGGCACTTTCGAGCCAGGACCCCAAGTGTAAGCTCCAATTTAAATGTGTTCATATCTCTTGAAATTTGTGAGTATTCATGTCTTCTTTATAATCATCTTGCCAACACTTTACAAACATTCTTCACCTTTATCAGCCAAATTGTCAATCCTACAGACTCAGCATTGAGATGAAGGCAGATTTTCCTAAACGTCATGTCTGCACTATCAATGATGCAATACTACAAGCAATCAGGAGCAACAAGGATATCTGATCATTATAGCTTGTAACTAAAAGGTGAAACTCCTGTGCTTGTAGTGTAGAAGACAGGTGGTATAATGGTGTTTCTAACTCAACTGCAAATCAAGCGACAAGTCAAAAAAGTGTTGTTGAAACCATATCCACTTACTTCAGTTCAGCAAGGGCTTGGTCCCTCCATAGTATTCTTCGCACACAAAGATAAAGAGAAAACAGGGACATATCAATAACAGCAAACCCTCATTGAGCTTTTTCCACGACTAAAAGCCTGAACACAGAGCCCTCAGCTTTCAAATTCTGTGGTAGGTAGAGTTCCCATACCTTTCCAATCTGATTTAAGTTTCAGCACAGGAAGATAGTAACAGAACCAGGGTGAGTCAATAAAGCAATGCTGGCCAAGGCCCTCAATTAGGGAAAGAATTATTTACAGTTCACTTAATTGTTGATTCTTTTGTAGATATGCACAGATGAACATTATTGAAGCTTCACTTGATATCATTCAAGGTGAGCTGATGGTCAAATACAAGAAACAATGCTCCAGCCTCCAGTTGTGACTAATGGAATTTCCGGAAAAGAAAGACTGATTAGAACAGGGCCAATCCATAAAAGCAACATTCTAATGAGGTCTTTTACAACTAAGAATCGTAAACTACAACTACAAATTCTACAGTAGGAGTCAACACATTCAGACGTTAAATGCCCATTTTGAAATCCCTGAAAGTAAATAAAAGCGCTCTATATCATTTTCCTTCCAGGTGCTTGTCGATTGTAGTGCCCAAAAAAACAAAGAAACAAGACCTCTCGAAATATCAAAAACATACAGAGAAGTCATGAATGCTCACTTTGAATACATCTTCGCTGTAATATCCTGGTTCCGCTTGTAATCCATCCATCCCATCGTAGAAGGCCCAAGTGCGACACACAGAAAGCCCCATATCCGCACCTTTTTGTAAAACACTTCTGACATCATATCTGGTAGTGTAGTCAATGCCCTGAGCCATAAGCCAATAAGAATTCCAGCCGTTTATGTAAAAGGGCTTTCCATCCACAACGAAATGAGTGCCATTCCTTTCTACAAAGCTCAAGGGAGGTTGCACGAAGAACTCCCATTGCACATTAGTCAGGAGCAAGCATAGGAGACCAATGCCGACCAGGACAGGCACAATAGTTTGCGATCCTAAACCGCCCCACATTTGGCGACAGACCTTCCTTAAAGTCCAGGAAGAGGAATGGGCAGCGTAGCCTGCCCTTTTGAAGGTCGTCCGAGTCACCGTTGTTGAAGAATGTTTCCCTCCAGGGGCAGTGCATGCATAGGACAACGCTCGATCGTCCGGTGCCGCATCGTGCAAGCTAATGCGAGCACCTCCTTTTTTAATCGGATTTCGAGCCTTCTGTCGGATCGCACGTCTATTGCTTCTGCAATCTCGCTTACCAAACTATATCCTGGCGATCGGTAGGGTCCTACGGGGTAGCACGTCGTCCTCACTCTTGCAGAGACGTTCTGTCGAAGCACTGTCAAGTGTCGAGGACTTGTACGTCAACCTTCAGCAGCAGGTAGGAGAGATATCACTGATAACCCGACGAAGCAAGACGCGAACCTTTGATCTTGCAAAAGGAGGATGTAGGGAATATCTAACACCGGGAGTCGCTGAGGGGCGAGTGAAGCAAGCAACCGCAAAGGTCGGAGACGCTACAACAGAACACCCGATTGTGGTCGTATGACTACGGAATGAAACTGTCAACGAGAGCTGCAGCTAGCGAAGTTACGAGAGATCCAAATTAGCGATCGATCGATGATTGTTGTAGGATCAAAATGTGATTACACGACAACCCAATGATTCCAAATGCTAGCTACGGGACTCGGGAGTCGCAATGCGAAGCTGCTGCCGGACGGAAACGATCCAAAGACGGCTGCACTGCCGTAGAAAACACAGCATTAATCATGATTTAATCAATGATTTAATCATGATTCATCCTTGATAGATAGAGATTAATCATGATTCTCATGCTTTATGTCCTCCCCCTCTACGCTTTGCATACGCTATACGTATACGTCGGTGACATGTTGATTTCATGACAACCCTTTTACGCCCACTCCTTTTTTTAAAAATACTTTTTTTATTTATTTCGGCAATAATAAAACTTAGCGCTTGAAATCCTTCATGACAACTTCGATCATAGGAAGCATCACATCATGCTTCTTACAAAAAGTGAACTTTATATTGTTTTTTTTTCCATCAATTATTAAAACATAGCCTTTGAATCCTTCATATAGCAACTTCAATCATAGGCAGCAACATGTTGCTTCAATAATAAAAACACAATATACACCTCTTTTGAATGCTTCATAGCAATTTCAATCATAGGAAGCATAATGCTTCACCCTTAGATGTAGGTTTCCATACCCCCCCCTCCAATACTTGAAATTGGTTGTGAGATTCATTGTGTACCACTACCATCTCCTTGTATGTCGAAACACAACACCCCCATTATGAGTGCTAACTAACAAGGACCAACGAGGTTGGTGAGTGGGCACAAAAAGAAAGACATCAAGTCTAAAAAAGTTGTTACAAGGGATTGTAATTTCTCTCACAAGTTATTTTAAGTCACAACCTCCCAATTTCAATTTGGCACTTTGTATAGTAAACTTTGCATGCATCGAAAAATTGCCCACAAAGCCTTTTCACAAAAGTCACTACCATCTCTTCAACGAGCACGCCTTCTCACATGTCACATTCCCTCCTTCACAAGCCTCCAAATTGACATATCCATTGCAAGGTGTGCCTCACGCTATCTCCTTTCTCATATGAATATGCCCTCCTTGTTATCAAACTTATTCTTCGCATTTACTATGGGCTTACTATTCTTTGACTCTTGGATAACAAAGAACTTAGAATAAAAGTTGGTTGGGAGATACCATAAAGAATGGCCCTACTAAGTAAATCCATTGAGAATGCAACCATTTCTACATCAAAACGTGGGGAATATGCATGTGCACAATGCACACATACAATGGTTTACTCTCTAGGCTTTTCAATGAGAACAATATGAAAGAGAGAAATAAGTAGATCTCCTATAACCTCTACAGCTCTCTAGCATGATATACCCTTGGAAAGGATTCGCTTGCCTTAATCAATAATGATGTCAAGATTACCATAAAAATAACTCGTAATTGTGGATCAAGACTTTGTATATAGCTTAACTATTATGCTACACTTGTGTCACAATACTCGTGTCACACACCGACATAGATATCCTTAAATTATTGTTATTTATAAAATACGTGATTTGACAAAGTTTTGGTTCTACATATTTCATGTCCCATTCACATGATCATTTTAAGATAGTTTGGCTACAATTTTTTGATTAATCAAATGCCATAACAAAAATAATTAAAGCTTTAATTCATATAATCCCCTTTTAGAATTGACTTGAAAAGATGTTAAGTCTTAGAGCAAGCTAGGATAGGCACACCCTAAAGGCCCTTTTGCCAAGTTGGTCCAAGACTTTGAAAATTATGAAATGACATCCTTGCATCAATATGTCAAAAGGGCATGTGAATGTGACGTTCATGCACATGCCCTCGTGTTATATCACAACAAGACTTTGCAACTTCATATCTTTTTACAACAACATGGAGTCATGTAGGATCCATTTTTTATTCCATGTAAGTTCTTATGCTCTCTTTATTTTGATTAAAGACGAAGAAAGCCCCAAGAGCAATGCTGGTGGCAAAAGAACATCATGCATAGCATGAACAACAAAATACATTGAATGGTTAAACAACCTGCTCATCAAGAAAAGATAGTAAAGCACCAAGCGTGAGACTGAAAATGCCACTTCAAACCTGTGCTGGACTTTGACAAAAAAGGGAAGCCACCTCACTCCCTAAGGAAGATAGTCCTCCTGGCAAAGGAGACCTTGCATGCTCAACTAAATGGCCATCAGAGTGTGTACGATATATGTCCAAATATTAGCCAATGTGTGAGAGCAGTGAACCTAGGAGCCATTAATGCATCTGAACCTCCATATGTGTGTTTGTCCAAATAATGGCCAATGTGTGAGACGAGCGAACCTAGGAGCCGTCAACACTTTTGGATTTCCATATGTGCCACGTTGATATGCTTGCTAAGATCTCCCAAAAAGTTCCACTGAGGCATGTGTAGGTCTAGTGTAAGGAGAATGGGAATGAAAAAAGGTTATTAATATCTTGCAATGTAAAAAAAGGGTATTGTAAGGAATCTAATGATTCAAGCTTTATAGCTTTGATGAGAAAATACACATTATAAATATGTAGAGCTTCTCATATCATTGGATCTAATATATAATGTGATTCCCTTTGCACATGCTATTTAAAAACGATGAGAGTGCAAATTCCTCAAGCAACCCATCAATAGGGTCTCCCTTGTGGTAGGTTGCTTCAAGGTTTTGTATTTCCTGTGGAGAGGGGCATGTCAAAGTACTTCATCCTAGGAGTCTCCAAGACTTTGGAGTTTCATGTCCTTTCAACAACAACTCCAAATGTGACTTTGGGTGGTACCAAATTGGATGGGATGAGAAAGTTTATGACTTTTCTATCTTCATACTTATAATGTTTTATGGTTTTATTCTTGTCACTTAATTGTAGAAGGGTAGATTTCAATGCCTTCCTTTTCTTTAAATGATTTTAATTGAAAAATGTATATAGATTGCAAACAATTTACTTGTACCATGTCAAGATGCAAAGTAAGAGATCAATGTCCATCTATTTTGAAATTTAAAGCATATATTCTTTATCATGTGATGCATGTTGATCAAGCTGAAACTTCCATTACCCATATGAATATTAATTTATATGCAATTAGAAAATAGGCTTAGGTACATTGAATCCTTAATCTAAGATTTGTAAACTTGTGCCCTAAGGAGACAATCTGTTTATAGCTAGACTATTCAACATGATAGATTTTATATGACAAAGCTACAAATTGATAGATAATGAAACTAAAGCAAGTATTGTTTTTCAATGAAATCTTTAATAAAGGTAAAAAAAAAGAAACATGATGCTGTTGAGTCTTTGTCAAAAACCAAAAGCAGCCTCAATTATTGTGTTCAACAATTATGTTTGAGCACACTTGCATGCTTTCATAGAAGAAGTTGATAGCCTACTTGCACCCTCTTCTTTTCAAGGAATTTGGCAAGAACAAATATATAAAGCATGCTTAAATGATGACTATCTAATAATAGTATGGGACTAGACTATTTATAAGAAAATTTATGTACACTACGACCAAATCTAGACATTCTCTCCTCAACTCTTATATATTAGGATTTGTAAAAAATGCTTCGTATCTACCTTTTGGACAATTGTCATTATAGCCACACTAACCTTTGCTTAAAATACACATTGCATAGTTTTGACCATGATTAACATGATGTAAGCCATTATAGCTTCTCTCTCTCTCTCTCTCTCTCTCTCTATGTGCGCATGCGTGCATGCGTGTGTTGTGTGTGTGTGTGTGTGTACTTTGCTTGAAAGCAAACAGAAAACTACACCCTTTATGACTTGACTATGTGCTTCAAGGAATTTGGTTTTGGATGAATGTAGTTTAGGTAATAGTAGCCCAAGGTAGTCACTTTGTATAACATGTAACGTTTTATGTTTCTTAATGGAATCTAATTTTTTAATTTGGGAGACTTATGGGCCATTCATAAATAGATGAGGGTAAATATTTATCTAATGTGATTATGGTATGTACATGAACGGAGGGCACTTTTAAATTGAGAATTACAATAGGTATATGTATAGAAGAGAGGAATACAATTATACAAAAAATGCATATTTTTAAATGTGGAGGTATTTTGAACATGTGCATGCTCACATGTGTTACATGGGCTTTTATAGAGTTATTGCTCAGGGATAGCAATTTATCTAATATATTACTCTCCAAAAAAGATATTACACTGTAGTTCCAAATAAATTTTTTTCCCTCATGAGAGGATTGCAAAAATGCCACGGTTGAAGTGCATCCAAGCATAAGGAAAGTAGCGAAAGCACAATCATTGTTCTTCCAGTTTGACTGCAAAAAGGTATAGAGGCCTATTATTGTATACATCATCTCGAGACATGTGGCAATGAACAAACTCACTTGTCACGTTTCTCCCTCAAAAAGGTATAGAGGCCTATTATTATATACATCATCCCAGGACATGTGGCAATGAACAAACTAACTTGTCATGTTTCTCCTTCTCTTTTTGCAATCGAGAAAAGGCTTCATTGACATTCAGCTGGTCCGGATGGTCTAGATCCAACTGCTCTTAAGCCCATTACAATATCAAAGATTCCTAGACTTGAAAAGCTTCATTGAAATTCAGCTTGCTTAGCTCTAGCTGCTCCTAAGCCTATTATAATAGTAGAGATTCCTATTTAGCAGACTTGACTATCGCTAACCTAAATAAATCTACCTTCAAGGCTTGCTATGAATGAACTATTGTTCCTACTAAACTAGCTCACATAAGCTTCCTAGGCATTGATGATAACACTATTAAAGTGCGTATTATTCTTGGAGATCCAAATTAACCAAAGTAAATTAGCTTTGGCCAGTACCCACATTTCCTACTCGACTTTAAATACATCCCCTAATACAATGGCATGCCAGTTTATTGGTTCTCCTAATTACAGTTGTATTATCTTCCAAAATTTCTTGGCATTAGGGCAAGAGATACACATATGGAAGATGTCTTCCTTATGGCCAGCACATCTCTTGCACTTGCCATCCCCTTTACCAATTGATTCTCCCTTGCTATTGGTCCACACAGCCTTGTGTAAAATCAACAATAAAAGAATTGACATATTCTTAGGTACCCTTTTGTTTCAGATTTGAGCGAACCTCCTCTTCTTTAAGAATCTATTATCTATAGTTTTCCATCTTGTGTTAAGAACCTTGTAGACAAACTTCTTCAATGTCATTTACATGAGTGGGGACTGGAAGTAGGTGGGAGAGACTTATCGAATTGATTTCTTTCCTGTTAACAAATGTTGACCCCTCCTGAGTATTCCTAGTCGAGAGGTCACTCCTACCCATAACTAGAGTTTGCTCTTGATTAGAGTGTCCTAAACTCCCTCTCTATCTCCTGCTAGTGCTTCCACCTAAAATCCTCTTTTATCCACAGTTTCCCCCAACATTGCAGGCCCTTTTTGAAAAGAAGACTACCCTTGATAAAGGCATTGCCATTGATGGGGCTTATCTTTAAAAATAGTTGAAACCCAAATAGATTCTATGTTCATAAAAGCCCCTTTGTGAAAACAATATGACTTTTCATAGCTTCACAAGGGTTCCAAAGAGACCTCCACAATGAGCTCCACTTGGAAAAGCAAGGCTTAGGATTGAGAGTGTAGAGAGCATAGGATACTTAGGGGCCCTTATAGGTATGGCTTGGGAGAAAACCCTGATCAGAAGCTCATCCTAGTGTAGTAGAGGGTTGAGAACTGCTCTCAAAATCTATATAGTTGAGAGCTTGTATGTAGACAATTGGATGTCCACTATCCCAAGACCTCCTTCTACCTTGGGTACTAGTGTCAAAAGACCACCTAGCTTTTAAACTTCTTCTTTTGGTATTGTCATCCTTCCAAAGAAAGGACTTGCATATTTTGGTAAACTTTTCCAACTCAAATTTGGAAGGGCACCAATAGGAAAGATAAAATATAGCCATAAGGTAGATACAATGGTTGGGAACCATCCTTCTCCCATCCACATTTTCCTAAAATCCTCTACACTTTTCTACCTTTCCCTTGAATTATGTCAAGAAACCAATCCCACTTGTTTTTCATTGACACCTCTAAACCCATTGGAATTTCAAAAGATTGAAAATAGTACCATTGGGGATCCTATGCCGACCTAGCTATTTCAAGCCCTCTTGATATTTCTCTTTGAGAGTAGAATGGCCTGTTTTGGTATGATTTATTGTAGGTCCATAGGCACTGGAAAAAATGCCCAAACAATTTAAAACAACCTTGACATCCTAATTGGTGTTTCTTGGGGTTAAGTTGGTGTGATCAACAAATTGTTGATTTACCAGCTCCTTACCAGACGAGAACTCAATCTCCCTTATGTTTCCCTTTCCAACCTATTCTTGGGGGAGCCATCCTATGGCATCAACATTAATACAAAAATAAGGGGAGATAGAGGCATCCTTGCTTATGTATCTCTTAGATACTAAAAGATTGTGTCATCTCCCCACCAACACAAAATTTTGCAGATGCATTAGCAAGAAGCAATCTGACATAGTACACATAGGTTTGTCCTAGCTCCAAGTTCTACAAGGACTGCAATAAAAAATCCCACTCTAGTCTGTCATAAGCCTTCTTAAAATCCACCTTGAGGAAGCATATGTCTTGACCTATGTCCTTTGCATACTCATAGCCCTCCCATATGGCTTCTAATAAATGTCTGCCTTTATAAAAGCTTTATGTTCAAGTAAGACCCATGTATCCATCATCCTTTGAATCCTCATAGCTAAGGCTTTGGCGAAAATCCTATGAGTAAAATTGAGCATACTAAGAAGTCTCCAATTTTTTAGCTCCTTAATAATCTCATCCTTTGGGATAAGTTTGATTGTGCCTCCATTTATATGTCCTAAAGTTGTTGTTGAAGGGCACTCTCTTGCCATAGGATGAAAAGATACATCCCTATCACTTCCCCACGTCCTTGTAAAATTCTATGGGTAAGCCATCTTCCCCACATGTTTTCCCATTAGCCTTGCAATCAATAGCCTCTTCAATTCTTTCAAAATTAGGGGGTTTTCTAGATGTAATTTCTCAAAGTATTGTATTGCCATTTCTCTAGCCCATGGACACTTTTTCCTTGCACTCAATAACTTCCATAGTTGATTCGGTAGCGTTATGTAGAAGATTTTGATAATGTTGGTAAATTATTATCAAATCTTCTCTTCCCTGCACTCAATAACCTCCATAGTTGCTTCAATAGAGGCATAGAGAAGATTTTGATATTGTTGAAAAATTATCACCAAATTCTCATTTGTGGAGTCCAGTGATTCCTCTTCATTGATTCCCTTCCTCCTAATAAGCAAAAGTGCTCCTTAATAGGTCTATCTATTTTACCAACCCACAAATCTTTGAAATATATTTTAGATTCATTAAGTCTAACTTGTTGCTAAGCTCTAAGGTCCCTTTCAGATTTTTTGAGCTCCTCATGTGCATTAAGATCCCCTTGTCTAGCCTCTTCCTCCACCCTCTCAATACCTTATCTTATTTTGTCCATTATCCACACTCTAATGGCTGATCTATTTTTCATGGTGTTTTTTGACAAGTTTTTGAGAATTTTTAACCCAAGAGGTAGAAGTTGGTTTGAGATCTACAAAAGCTAATCCCTAGATAGCCTTTATTTGCTCCTATGTACTATCCAATTGGAAGAGATTAGGGGCAATTTTAAGCTAAGAGGGAGACCTCTTACTACTAGCAAAATCATAGGTTGTGAGGAGAGGCTTGTGATCAATAGTGCAAGAGTAGAAAAGACTTGAGAAGAGTGAGTGATAGTTTTTTCCAGAAGATTCTAAGAGAGGTAAATTCTATCGAATCTAGCCTTCTTTCTATGATCCCCAATCTATTTGTTGCTCCAAGTGAATTTCCTAGCTTGCCATCATCAACTAGTTGTAGAGCATTGAGACCTACAATTTAGCTCCCTTCAATGTGGAACCTTTATTCATCCATCTATCCACTTGGCTCTCTAGTGTATTGAAGTCTACAAGAATTATAGTGTTACCCCCAAGCATAGCTAGTGATTCCCAAGTCTGTTTCCTAGATTGTGCCCTTGTAGGACCATACACAAGGACATTGTGAATTGGACCCTTTTACATTGCACTACAGGGACAACCACCTCTCCTCAGCACCATTCCAATGTATAATAATGCCATATTTGAAGTAAGAAAGAAACCCAATTGTAGTCCCCCTCTGTCTTCTTCATGATTAGTGTGGAACCAAACCCTTCTTTAGTCCATTGGTTTCAGTCTTATCTCAAGGGCATGGGGCGAGACTTTACTTCCTATAGAACTAAAAAAGTTGGGGAAAGAGAGTTTGATCTCAACTAGCTAGCAATACCCTCTTGAGGGGTCATTCAAACACACACATTTAATGTGAGGAAAGACAAGGGTTTATTTACCATTTTTACTCTTCCCCTTCTAAGCCCTCGCGAGAGGGCTTTTAGACAAGATTGTTGCTTCCTTTAGTTGGGAAAGCCCTCTTTTATTTTGTATAATTGTCACGGCATTCCCTCTTACTACAAAGTCTTTTCCCCATATCTCAAGGTGTGGGAGTCCCTCTTCAGATTCATCCCCCAATTCTATTATCATGGAATCCCCCCCTAATTTATCTCATTCTCAAAAGCCATTGTCCAGCCATGCCTAATCTCAATGTCTATGATATCGCAAGTTTCCTCACCCTAGAGCTTCAAAGGCTACTTTGGATATGAAAGAGAGAGCATCGTGTTCCTTTCTGGTGAAACCTATTGCTGCAATCATCTTTTCTCCCCCTACATGAGGTGGGTTCTTGCAATACTCTCTCTTGATCTTTGTTCACCTTACGGTCCATTTAGCCTTGTGAACCGGAGGGAGAGGGGGGGGATCCTTAGCTATTGTGGTCTTTCCCTTCCCCTTTGAGGGAAATTTAAACAATGTGTGTAACCAGCCCACATAAAAGCAAGAAATAGGGAGGTTCTTATATATAAGTGGTGGTTCTTTGTAGAATTCCCCGTTTCTCTTCAAGATCACAAGAGTGCTTGATAGATCTTTTGCAAGATCCATTTAAAATTACACCCATGAATTGCCCCTTGGGTTAGTGAAACCTTCCTTCTCGACCTCTACAACCTCGCCCGAGACCCAACAGAGCTTAGTTACCTGAGGTGGACAGAGGAAGAGGAGGTCTGGCAGTTCCACCCACATTGGAATTTTTGTTAACCTAGCCTTGTTTGGGGTAAATTTAAGAGACAAGGTTCTAAATCTAAGATCTGATTTCTTAGGGTCTGCAATCCCATCTCTTCTTTTTCAAACAAAAGTACATAATAGTCTTTCATGACTACCGACATTTTCTTTACCCAATTGCTTCTCACCTAGTTTCCAACGAAAGTATTAGGGGTCGAGACTCAAGAAGGAATCCAATTAGGGCATGAGATATCAACCAGGCCATGGACTCATCAATAATAGTGGAAATTCAATTACCTAAAGAATAAGATCCTCCTTCACATCTTCAGATTTCCCACCCTCTTTATAAAATTCTTGTGCATTCTTTGATGTTCCATGGGTGTTCTATTTCTACCCAATATGTGGTGGGGGCTTGTGGACCATGGATTTTGGTAGAGACTTTAGTCTCTCTCCTTCCACATTGTACTTTAGTACCTTTGCATTCTCCAACATCACAATGATCTTTGCCTTCTCTTCCTTCTGACATTAATGTAGGTGTGCTTGTTTTGCTAGAAACTCCACGTCCAAGATCACATCCAACCTTCATGAATGGTGAAGAAAATCCTCCTTCAAACTCTTTAAGGATGACCGAGTATGTGGGCCTTGCGTACACCATTGTAGCTCCTTTAGAATGTTGTCTGTTTCTTTCAACATTGGCTCCATGTTGAGACTAAGATATCTTAGTCGCGGTGAAGGAATGACTAAGAAAACTTAGCTTGGGAGAGAGGAAGTGGGAGAGTTAAAAAATTTGAATGGGAGCTCAAGTGATTCTCCTAGTCAAAGGGAGTGTAAGGCAACTGAAGGAGAGCATCCCTATCAAAGGATATTTAGGTGATTGGCATTTTCTTCCATGACATTTGGAGCAAGTTGGAGGGGACAGTGTGTCCCATCACTATTAGCCTCCATTCTCTGCTCCAAAACTCTCACTTATAAAACATTAAAGATTATAAGGTGCTTTCACTTCACATGCCCATTATGTAAAGATGTACGGATTAGTTGATCTAGTGTACAAGTCTTGGGCATGAAAAGGGAACATGCCTAGTAATTATGATTATTCTGAGGAAAGGTATTTGTGAGATGACTTTACCAATTTACTTGTATGGATAATTATGAGGATCAAGCAAAAAATCTATTTATTTGTTTTTGGATGGACTCCTAAAGGTTTATTGTTTAATCTTATGGCTCATTCAAAAAATCTCTTTTTATAAAACGGTTTCTCATCCCCAAAAGGGAAAAATTATCACTATTTATTAAAATAGTTTCTCATCCCCAATGGAAAAAATGATCATGACAATAGGAAATAAAAAGTGGCTTAATGTGTAGTAAAGAAGAATCAATTACATACTTTGTTTTCCCAAAGCCAAATGCCACAGTCAAGCTCCCCTTCCTCTCCCATCATAGTTACTTGAGATGGTTTTAGAACATACCATTAAATGTGATTCCACTAATCAATCCTAATTATAGCTACCTAACAACCATGTCAGCAATATACATCACCTTTTCACATAAGCTACCTAAAAGACAAGATATATGATTACTCCTTATGTAGGACTTTCAAAATCACACTATTCTGGGATTTTTTTAAAATAATATTGCTTGCCACCATCAAACAATGATCCAAGAGTGATATCACACTAATGTAATCACAAGCCTAAAAATCACATGGCTTATAGTGGTAGGGAGACAAATCTCATTTGTGTGAAGGTCTTTCTTTCCTCCTAAATGCTACATAGCCTCTAACATTACTTGTTTTTTGAGTGGTGAGATATATATTTCTATATAAGTAGTATACTTTATCAAATTAGTACATGTTCTCACTTGGTGAGTCCAAATTTGGAATTAGTAGGTTTTGTAAGCTTGCACAAGGGAATCATTATAGTATAAGTAACACCGCTACAATCACATGCTACTGAGATAAGAAGTACATCTCTGTATTTGCTATTTATATAGTACATGTTCAACTCATGATGCAGTTGACAATCTCAATGATTGACTAGCAATTAATAGAGAATTAAATGATGATCACACTATTGTAGCAATACTATGTGTAAAACCTGATAAATTGTAGTAGCTCAAAGGTGCAATTTTAGCTTAGTAGCCATATCTGCATTTGCTATATTATACAATCACATGGTACTCAAATCAACAATATATGCTAGCTCATGATGCAATCAATCTCAATGATTTAGGACTAGCAGTTAATAGAGAATCAAACAATGAGCCACACTATTGTAGCTATCAGTGCAAAACCTGATAAAGGACAGTAGTTAAAAGGCACCGTTTCATCATAACAGTGCTAATCACTGCCAAGATACATAGGTAGTTAGAGATAAATGATGGAAGCATCAAAATTGAGGGAAAATGGATCTTATCAATCCTCTAACATTAAAACCAACCTATGCATATATTCATGGGAGGTAATATCATGCATAACAATGAGCAAGACTTTCTTTGAATTAGGCCTTCTAGCAAAGCCTTTGTTTATCCCTTTCAATAATTGTTAGGAGCCTTCAATAGCTAGCTAGTAGCTAAGTGGAATCAAATATTTCTAGCAAAGAAAGAACTATGATGGAACCTACCAGCTTTGGCCATTTTTTGGATAACCTCATAGAGGGCAAGCTCAATTTTTAAAATAGAGATTTTGTACATATGTTTATAGCCTTTGCAAGGAATGTGTCATGTGAACTTTAAGGTAGTCACTTACTTGCTCTCCTACTTGAAAGTCCTATACAACCCTATGAGGAGCACGACTGCATTGTATTACTTATGTGATTCCATGGATGAGCTTCATATTATTTGTGTCTATATCTTTTTGGATTGATCTACATTTATGCTCCAATTTAATCAATTTGTACTTTGGGTAGTACTTCCAAACACATTAGTTGAGGATGACTACAAGAGTCTTACAGCATAATAACTAATATAATAGATAATAAAGTTACTTATATAAGGCCTTGGGACTTTTTATCCTTGGTAATCAAGACCAATATCGACATCTATCCTGTTAGAAAATAGAGTGCAAAGTGGTGGAAGATCTCACTCAAGGATCAACACGAAGGAGTTAGAGACACCAAGAGCAAGACTTATCCATCTTCAGAGATGGATTTCATTTCCACACCACACTTCTCAGCTGTGTGTGTTTTTATACACAAAATGGGATGATGTTCCTCATCCCAAATCCACTCACCCACACCTCCTCATTGGTTCCTCACATGCTCATTCACATGCATACACCCAAGCATGCCTCTTCCTTCAACTACACGAAGATATTCTAACATCCCCTCTCAATGCTAATGTGTGACACCCACACGTTGAGCATTGCATACAAGATTACAAGATTCTTTTGCATGTTTGGTACAAATGTCAAATGATTACATTCTTCTTTTTCCTCTTAGAGAAGTCCATGCTCAATTTTTGATGAGGTGTTTTTTAAAAAAAATCATAAAAGTTGAAATATATAAGGGATTTCATTATCCCCTCTTGCTATATTCATATTCCTCTTCCAATTAGAGCTTTCAAACTCTCTTCACCTTTGCACGCCTTGAATAAAAAAAACTTCTCCTACAGTATATGAAAATACACTTTTTGCCATTATATAAACCACTTGCCAAAAAGAGTTCTTGGGCATCCATGCCCAAGGATGAAAGAAAATATTACATCCATAAGGGCAGCTCCTCGTTGAAATGACCAATCCATGGAAAAATGGCTCAAAGAAGCCCATCAACCAAAACATTGACCATCTCAAGAGAATCTTAGGAAGGATAAAAAGAACGGCAACAAATTAATCTGGCATGTGTCAACACCATAGCCAACCTTGAACATTAATGATAGTTTTTTGGCTAAAATAGAATAGAAAAGCATCGATCATTATCACGACTACACAAAGAGGATTCTACAAGAGATTGTTTGTAGCTCGAATTCTAGAAAGGGTAGCTCTAGAGAGATACATGAGAATAGAAATGACTACTAGGGGCTTAGATGGACTGGTGGTGGAGAAGCGGCTATAAGACTATGAAACCAAGATGAACGACGCTAGAAAATCTTCGGACCAATGCTCCTTAGCTTGGGCATTCACCAATAAGTGTCACAAAGGGAGAGAGATGCAAAGTGGTGGAATAGATCACTCAAGGATCAACACAAAGTGGAGAGAGACACCAAGAGCAAGACTTATCCAAATTTAGAGATTTTTCATTTCCACACCACACACTTCAACTGTCTGTGTTTTTGTACACAAAATGGGATTAGGATCCTCATCCCAAAATCTATTCACCTACATCTCATTGGTTCCATACATGCTCATTCACATCCATACACCCATGCATGCCTCTTACTTCAATTCCATGAAAATATTCTAACACAACCATGCATGTGAAAGAAACAGAAATTATGGTTGAGGTGAGGTATGTGGCTTACGAAAAAATAAATGCTTAACATAGAAGAAATTTCAAACCAACAACATTTTAGTAGATTTTCTTCATGCTCATCTTGCTTAACCTTGTGTAATTACTATGTTTACAATTCACAATAAAATGATGGCAAATAATTTATCATCAAACTTGAGCATGTTGGTTGTACTTAATTCTAAACCAAGAAATATGTATTTTGCTTATCCAGTGAATCCTTAACTTATCATGCTTGTAGAAAATCCTAGGCACTTATTTTGTATAACCCCTGCATTGGTTAGAGTTAATTTTAAATCACATAACTTATATAACCATTGTGCTATTCTAGTTAATTCTAAAGCCACCCCGCTAGTTGTAGTTATGCTTATCTAGTAAATCCTAAACTTGAATGGTCAAATCATACTAAAGAGTGCTAAAAAGAGGCAAAACAATGCTAGAAAAATGCTTAAAAAGTGCTTTAAAAATGTTTAAAGTGGCCAAGATGCTCAAACAGTGCTTAAAATTTGTAAAAAATATTTTAAAAATCCTATAAAACCACTATGTTAGTGGTAGTTAATCCTAAATCACATAACTTGTACAACCACCATGCTAGTTCCATTTAGTTGTTAACCACTTATATTTTATGACCATCATGATGGTTGCAAGTGATCTTAAAATAGATTGTACAAAGGAGAATTGTGTTCTCATTGCCAAACATACTAGAACTCTAGCCAAATAGTTTCATTAAAAATTAAACATGTACATCTCAAAAAGTGCCATAAAGCCATCAAAATAGCAAGTTGATATGGGCTTGATCTTGGGCTCTTCCATTCATCAAGGGGCTAAGGCTAGCTGACTTCCTCCCTTGTTAGGGGAGTTGCTTCTCCCTTCATCATCAAGGGTTTGCATCTTTCCTTCATAAAAGAGAGCCTTTCTTTTTGTGGCTATTACACATGCAACCGCTATTCTCTTTGGATGGATAATTGTAAAGGGTAGGCACACTTGGACTCTCCACAACTTGAGAATTGGCATATGACAAGCTCTAGATACAAAGTTTGAGCCCAAAGAAAAACACATGAACAAGGTGGCCACACTGGGGCCATTGGATTCTAACACTCATCTATGATGTGCACATGGAAGATTGTGCACATATGACCCTACCACATCTAAAGAGGATTTTCTTCTGGATTAATTATTGCAATTGTCAATATTACAGTCTCACCTTGTACAAGAGTGACCTACTTCTTGATTCCTTTCTACCTCATCATGAGAGTGTGGACGTTCTCTTCCATGTGCTCTACTTGGTTCTTGCTAATGGGTAATGACTATCTAATTCCTCAACTGTAATTAAACCTCTTTAAACTCTTTAGTAACTTCACAATAGGCCTCTTAAACATCGGAGTACTTTGGGTTCAAGAAATGATGGAGGATTGCCTCTCAAACTTTTCAAGAGCCGATGCAAACATACAATGACGGTAAGTAAATATATTAATGATCTAAACATAAAAGAGTTCATACAAGGCCAATTACGCCTACAGTCATATGTCTTTAGCTAGTACACACAATGGGATCTCAATCCCACTCTCTCATCTATGCCATCCCTCTAGTTGCTCATCTCCAATATCCTAGCCCTACTCCAATCCTGCACCACCTAGACCATCACCACCTTCAGCACCATGACCATCTCCACTAGAATCGTTATTTTTGATCCATTATGTTCATCACCACTTCCGTCTTCATCGTCTTGTCCGTCATCTTCTTGCCCCTCTCATGTAGCTCTCATTACCTCTTCTTCAAATTCCTCTCCCTCTCCCTCATGCATCCAATATATTACATACTAGATCAATTTATATGTCATGAGTCTACAAGCTTCCATGAGATCCCTACCCACCATTAAGCAATTAAAAAAAAACATGCATGCAGAAAGCCTATGAGCTTTCAAAGTAAACATAAGGTAAGAAATATATATAGAATCAAGCAATAATATGATGAATGATTTAGACATAACATGCCACCAGCAAAGGCATAACTCCCATTTCACGTAGCCTCCTGCAAAGAGCAAGATATCCAAGTAGAGTAACCCCTCCCATCTCCTCCTTTGTAGGGTCCTGTCCATAATCCTTTGCTTGCACTAAATTGAATATTATTATTTTCAAGCCAATATGGAATAATGAGTTAAACAATATTTTTAAAATATACTTATACTCACAAAATGAACAAGAAAGGTTCACTTTCCTCCTTTTCCCAAGCGTTGCACTAACCCTTCTCCATTCTTTTTCTTGCTGCATATTTTTGGTGTTTCTATGTCTACATTTTTTGTGTAGTATAAGGTAAAATCAAGTGTTGAAAAGAATGGCACTTGTGATGTGTGTAAATACAATAAATTTCAAGGTGAATATGTGATATATGAAATTTAATATAATGAATTACAAGTTACGTTTTTGTTTCTTATTTCTTTTTTAAGAAAGAAACTCCATGAGGCCTTTGATACACTCAAAGGTTTTTTGGGTTTTTCCACACTTGATTTTCTCTTGCATTTGATCATAAAAGAAACTTGAAAATTGTTAGGATAATAAATGCAAGAGAAGAGTGCTTTATATATAAGTCAACCACATGAACTAGTACAACTAGGAAAAAGATGACATTAATTACACAATACAAGTATCACATTGTCAATTAACTAGAGTTTTCTTATCTTTGATAATGGTTTGCAAACCTAGGATCTCAAGCAAATTCTATTTGCACTTTATATTTATTAAAGTGTTTTTCCTAGCTTACACAACGGTTGGTACTAAAACTAGTATGCTCAAATAGATTCTCATTTATATTATATATTCATTAAAGTGTTTTTAAATAGTTTGCATAGATATGGTTTGTAAAACTAGCATACTCAAATACAATCTCATTTTAACTTTATTTTCATTAAAGCATTTTTCATATCTTTTGTAATGGATGGAAAAGATAAGGTACTAATTGTTGCAAATAATGTTATGGCATGTTTGTTTTCCATATAGGATATGGATTTTGGAAATGAGTCATTAGGTACACCATCATCACCACCTATACATGGGATCTCTAGCACCAATTTCCTCCAATAGCTACCATCATCATGATCCACAGAGGAGGATTCTCCATCACGAGATGTCTAACACAGGTTTGAGGATAAGAGAACATGTTGGTAAGTAGATTGCTGAAGGACAAATTGATGTAATGCCTGTACCAAGGGTTGTGTGTCGGTTAGTGTGACCAGGTTTGGTTGTAGAAGGTTCTAGGTGTGATTGAGAGATACATGGAGATGGTGGCATGATTATAGGATCTTGGTGGTTTCTACTATGACATCATCTATGATGTTCACTGGATGTATCTTGGTGCCTATATATCGGGCTCTCCATTCTTGAATAAACAATCTCCATTTGCTTCATTCCATTGGCTTCTTGCTCTTGTTCCATCATGTGGTATCAAAGCCATGTCCACCCTCCTTGAGTCCTCTTTGATTCCCTTAGATTCTCCTAAATTGTTCATCTTCCCCAAATGAAGTTTTCTCTTCCACCTTCCTTCCTGATTTTCCTTAAGCTTGTTCTCCCAATCTAGTTGCCAGAGCCCTTTCTACTATAGCTTCCCCTCACTAGGATGCACATCCACCCTGGAGGATTTCTAAAGCTAGTCCTTCTATAGCTCGTGCCGACACAATACACAATCTGTGCCATTTCGTGCAATGCAACCTATTGGAGCCGAATTTCTCTAATTCCTCTCAGGGGAGGTTGGGCGACACTAAGAGCTATTTATAGTTCAAATATGTAGATCACTGAAAGGTGATGGACAAGGTGTACTGAAGCCAGAAGAGTACTTGCTTGAGAGCTCTGTGAGAGCTTGTGGTCCAGGTTATCTGGAAATATTCTTGGGATTTCATTTATCAAGATGGTTCTTTTGTTGCGGACCTTGATAGAGGAAGGATGGGTTGAAACAAACTGTGAGAGCATGGTGCTTGGAAGACTCCATGTTGTTCACTCATTATGAGGAGGACGACTGGAAGATCATGGCCTTTGGATTGCTCGAGTTTGAGGGTTGGAATGTGATTGAAGGTGGTGGTGCCATCTGGTGCTACCATGGATGGACCTGTGTACCAGGATGGTTTTCTTGTGCAAGGCTGAACCTAGAGGCGCAAGAGCCACTGGTTGAAAAGCCAAGAACAAAATTTGACACTGAATTGTTTTAGAAGGTTCCATAAGGGGAGCTGTTCGGACAATATCATTGATGTGTTGGCATTGGGCTGAGATGTGTCAATGAGAGGAGGTGTTGGAAAGGTCAGCTCCCCATCTATAAGCCCCCAAATGAGGAGAGCATGGGAGAAGGAGACCACGGGCATGTCCAAGAGAAGAGAAGAGAAGGAACATTGGTACTTGGCTATTAGGCAAGATCTGTAGAAGCTTAAGACAGAACAGAGGGTAGAAGAAGGGACCCGAGAAAAGGTGATGAGCTGGCAGTGACATCAGCCAAGTATAAAGATTTGCATGGAGGCTAGAGTATGACCTTCAAGGTTGGATCAGAGACCTAGGACAGAGGCGTAAGAATGGCACGATGAGTAGGTTGATTAGGCGCATGGATGGAGCAAATTTTGGCATGTTTCATGGCCCTAGTGAAGGGCATCCAATAGGAAGGTACTACAGCAAAGGGATGGGCTACAAAAGGGAAGAACCCTCCCCTTATATACGGCCTAGCAATGATGGTCAACCAGCCAATTGAGTCAGCCAACACACATCCCAAAATGGGCAGTCCACATCCCCATATATGGGCAACTATGGGGTCAGTTGGGCCACAAGATTTGCCATGTATTTCTATACTTTGCAATCATTGGTGAAGAGTGGGAGTTTCCTCATAGAGACATTTCATTGTGATGCATTTGAATGATGGATGTCAGAGTTGACCTAATAGGGGAGTAAAGGAGAAGATGCATGACTTTAAAGAGACATTGGGATCCCCTACATTATGGAGGTGGTGCTTTGAGGATGTTGCTAATGTCATGAAACCTCCACATGGGTCTGAAGATGAGTACATTGATGATGAATATGATGAGGATAGTGACTCATGAATTGTGGCTTTAGAATATCAGTAATTAATGATCACAATGATGATGATAGTGGGATTTGAATGACTCATTACATTCTAAATGTCTTGTTGTTTTTTTAATTAATGGTTGTAGGTTTAGGGTGGGATGAGAATTTTGCATTGTGATTAGCAATTATTTCAGCGCCATCATCTTCTTCTTACTCTCAATACCATCTCAAGCACAACACAGATGCATGAAGAGCAAATAGCACCATGCTATTGATGGATGGCAACATGGTGCTTCTCGTCCTGCACTACAATTTAGCTTGCTAATGGTGCTGATATAGCAAATGGAAGACAATGATGCTCCATGGAACCTTTATGGGTTCATGCGATGCATATGCGATGGGGACTCTAATGTTAGAGTTGCCTAAATCTTTAGGGTTTAGGCAACTCTAATGTTTAAGATTTAATGTGATGGATTTATGGTATTGCATAGTGTTTTAAACTCCAATTGATGCATGGGATTAGGTTTTAAGTATTAGGATGGGACTCAAATGCTTTGGATAGTGGGATGCAAATGGTTTACTTTGAATTTAATTTGCATTAACTGTGGACAAATTTGATATGGTATAATTAGAGAGGCCTCTCTCAATAGAAGAGCTTAAGGAAGTTTTCTCAGTTATGGTAGAGGGAAAAATTCTAGGTGAGGATGGACTACTAATTGAATTCTACAAAGTTTTTTGGGATATGATTGGTCCTTATTTGCACCTACTATGGCAAGAAAGCTTAAATAATGGAGCTTTAACTCCACATATCAATGGGGGGGTTATTAATCTCATCCCCAAGGAGGATTCTAAAGATAAACTCAAAAACTAGAGGTCTCTTACTATGCTCAACTACAGCTACAAAATTTTTGCCAAGGCTTTGGCACTTGGGATACAAAAGAAGATGAAGGAATGGATTTTGTAGGAACACAAAGGATTTATTAAGGGAGGTCATTTTCTTGAGGCTATCATTAACATTTGGGAGGGTGTTCAATATGATAAAGAAACCAAGCAAGACATTTACTTTCTCATGGTAGATTTTGATAAAGCCTATGATAGATTAGAGTGGGACTTCCTCATTCAATCCTTTCAAGATATGGGGTTAGGCCCCTCATTTGTTATTTATATTAAATTACTGCTCACCAATGCCTCTGCTAAAATCTATGCCAATGGTGAAATGAGCCCTTCTTTTCCCTTGAAGAGATCAATTTGACCAGGATGCTCCCTTGCTCCACTATTATTTGCAATTGCTCCTGCTGCTAATTCTCTAGGGTGGCTTCTTAAAAGCCAAGTCCAGGAAGGTAACCTCAAGGGTATAGAATTGATGTCAGGCAAGCAGTTAGTTTGTCAACAGTTTGTTGATGACACAACTCTTACTCCTAGAAACACATATCATGATGTTAAGTGCACTATGTAGTGTTTGGATATTTTTTGTAAAGAATTTGGGTCAAGAATTAATCATAACAAAACTGGTTATGCTACTCTCAAAGAGAGAAAGATTCACTAAAAGAATTCGGATGCCACATGATCAACAAGGGAACTGTCTTCAAGTTGCTTTTGGGATTCCCATGGGATTTGATATTACCATGAAACAAATATGGGATTGGAGAGGTTTTAGAAGATAGAAAAATGGAGAGGTTATCATGCCAATCTTATAGGTGGGAGATTAGTTCTCAATCATTGTATCTATCCTATATCCATTTTCTACTTATTCTGTTGGACCCCAACTGGACAGATTCATTATATCTACAGATTCTTTCTATGGGGAGGGAACTCCAAAATATCCAAAGTAAGATGGACCTGTTACATCAAGCCTAAGGAAGACGGGAGCTTAGTAGTAATTGATATAGCTTCAGTAGCTAGAAAATTTTTTGCAACTTGGGTGATTAAAGCTATTTTGAATTCAGAAGTGAATAGGCACAACTTTTGTTGAGAAATATGAAACTGGTTAGGCCAATTAGAGCCCTTAAATGGAATAATTATGCCATTCTCTCTACTGTATGCAGCCTTGAGCCTTGTAAGGCTAAGGGGAGTTTCCTTTGGCAATCTATTTGGAAAGCCTTTGAGGAAATAAAGGTGTTTTGTTAGTTTTCTACTCCTTTATGTCTATAGCTCAAGTATAGTTTGCAGCCTTTTGGTTTCCAAGCATTGAATTTGCTCAAATTCTTGCATCAATGGACACTTACCTACTCTTTTAAAACCTTCTAGTTCCCTAGGTGGGGGAGGAGTTCCCTCTTATTGAGACATTCTCACAAGAAACTATTGGTTATAGAGACAGAAGTGCGGTTGGATTCTAGATGTGCAATAGTATGCAAGCTCTGCATGCATCAAAGAGACCCACTTCATCAAAGAATGAATAGCTCTCGAGTCCAAGAATTTGAAATTGCAAGTCTTTCTTTACCTACTATGAACAAGCAGATTGAGGTGGCAATGCTAATTATGTCGGTTACTAGGTATGCAATGTAGACCCTACTCTTGCATGTCTTAAAGTTAACTAAATGGATAGGTGTGTGGGCCAAGTACAAGAGTAGGTGCTTGCATCAGATTAACAAGTCACAGTGGCTAAGAGCTGGGACAAGAAAGCTACAACTACTTATGGTCGAGCTACATCCCTCGCCCACAAGTGAAGAGCAGGTAGCCTATGGATCCTATCAGGCCATTGGGAGGTGATGAGGTTCAAAGGGCACAACGCATGGCAGGTAACATAAACAATGTGTCACACTTGTCATATGTCACAAAGAATGAGATACAAGTTGGTAATAAAATTGGCTCAAGCACCTATGGCATTAGATTTAAAGTGCGCCTAGTAGGAGCTACTGCAAGGTTGCCTATTCTATAGAATATGCCAAAAAGAAGTACAAGGGGAATATTGGGACGAGCACATGAGAAGCAAGGAGAGAACAACCCATGCAAATTCTACATCTGGTGCTTGTTCATGTGATCACAACAACCCAAGAAGAGCCATTGTGGACCATCATACCGCACTTTAATGGCGGTAACTTGTTGTAGTTTCTTCATATTCTGGGTTAACATGCTATTGCCACCATGTTCTAAGGGGAGGAGCAGATCTGATGGCCATTGCAACCGGGGGGCTCCAAGCTACATTGGGAAAGGAAGATATTTCCCGAGTCAATGTCTTTTATGAGAATCTCCTCCATATCATCCATGCACTGGTGGATAGTTTAGCAAGGATGTATGCTAGAAGGTGGATGCACATAGACCTACACCCGATCAATGTCTTGTTGTATTTTGTTGGAAAGTCTAGATGTTGAGTAGGCATCATAGACTGGGGGAAGTCCATGGACTTCTTAGGGAGTTGAAAGGCATTCAAGCATTTGAAGAAGCAGTCTTTGGATATAGATGCCAAAGTTGTCGACCGAGTTCATAGGAAAGAGGAAGAGCGTAAGTGGAAGACATTGCTTGCACTTGAGCTACAAGAAGTAGTATTAAGAGGTAGATATACATGCCATGCAAATATAGTGTGGTAGATACATATGCATTGGGATGGATCATATTTGAAATGATCTAATTTTTGGAAGGTGCTTGGAATTACCTTGAGGATGATCGCAAAATTCCCCCTTCTCATGTTATTAATGCCATCAAGTGTCATGCAAATTAGCACTACGGCCATTAGTTTTATGTGAAACTACTATGGTCCGGTTTCTAGGTCAAGGCCACCTGATAGTGCAAAGGCATGATTGTGCCTGTGATTGTGTGAAATATGTCATCATGACAAACCAAAATTTTCTTGCAATATAGCCAAACACCATGGAATACTCTAGAGAGAAAGACTACAAGCCTACACTTTCTAAGGTGCCTCCACTTTGTGTAGAGACCCAAAAGATCCCTCCACTTTGTGTAGAGACCCAAAAGCTCCCTCCACTTTGTGTAGAGACCCAAAAGGTCCTCCCCAAAAGTGGAGGGACTCCTATCCAAAAGGTCTCTTACAAAAGAGGTTGCACCACGGAGGTACCTACGGATTGTGTAGAGACCAACATGTATAAATATCTCTCAATGGAATGAAGCTCCCACTCTTTGGGGTTCAGTGTTCAAGCTCACTATTGTGTTGATGCGATTGATCTCCATTGCGTCCATGCTCTCTTACACTATCATGTTTTTTTTTTGGGGGGGGGGGTAGAAAAAGTAGTGTGTATTTATTGCTTTATATCATGTCATACATCAAAAAAAGGATAGAACCATAATTGATTGTTGGTGGCTAAAATAACCCTTACATCCTGAGGATCAACAAAAGTATAAACTCCTAAAGGAAACATCTCAAGGATGAAATGAAAAGCTGAAGCTATCTTCCTTAACATCTAAGGCAGCAGCAGCAGAGGTGTCTGAAGAGTGGCCCTGGGCAGCAGTAGTGTTAGAAGAATGACCATGAACAACATAGAGGCCTTGTAGAGGGTCAATAGACATAGATGACAGCTAAGTAAGATTAGCAAGGATAGGAGTATTATGTGTAGAAAAGCCAGAGCCATGGATTTGAGGTTTGGCTCCTAGAGAGGCAGCTTGAGGCTATTTGGATGAGTCAATAGCCATAGAAGGGGAGTTGATGGAGAGGCTCCCAAAAGTGGAAGTAACCTATATGAAACTAGCATCAACAAAAGTAGAGGGAACTTTTCTTGTAGAGGCATGAGGTGTTGATCTTCGGGAAGAGGGGAGGGGTTCACCAATTGTGGCAGATCTTCTTTGAAGAAAAGGAGGAATCTTTATATGATCATCTGAAATAAAAAAGGAGAGCTTGTGTCTGGCAATATCTGCACTTAACCTTTGATGTTCAAGATTGTATGCACTAATGATGAAGTCAATTCTCCTTTTTTCCTATTCCACCATGCAGCAAACATAGCATCAGTAGAAAGATCTTTATGATTAAATTGGAAGTTATTCCTATAGATATCCAAATGAACCAGAGTGCATGGGCCTTGATGATAAACCAAGGCTCATGCCTTATCCTGCAAGCATCTCCTAATAGAATAGCTTTCAAATTAATAGGTTTACCACATTCCATCTGAATAACTTTCCATACTTTCCTGGCATGAGGGAAAGCAACAAAAAGGTGGAAGACATCTTCAATAGGGTTTATACATCTCATACACTTGCCATCACCTTTACCAATGTTGAGTCCTCTTGAATTAGACCAAACAGGTTTATGAAGTATTAGCCAAGTAAGACAGGACATTTTCTCAGACACATTCTTAGTCCAAATTCTATGGAATCTGTAGTACCATTTGGTTCTATCATCATTCAACTTCCACCTTCTATTAACAGTTCTAAATAAATTCTCCATATCAGTAGTAGGAGTTCGGATGGGTAATAAGGAGGAGCACCCCACCCAGCTAAACTCCTTGTGTATGCACAGTACTGAACCTCCCTTCCAAGTCACCTCTCCTTGCCAGAGTTCCAATCTTTCCATAATTAGCCTTTGCTATTGGTTGGATAAAGAGAACTCTCTTCTAATTTAAAGCCATGATTTCCATCTGATATGTTCTCTATTCCACAGCTGACCCTAAGTTTGAAGCCCTTTCTTGAACAACTTAGCTGCAACTTTGAATTGATCATTTGACAAAGTGGCAGAGCTAAAAATGGAGGAGACCCAAATAGAATCAATTAACATGAAGTTACCTTTACCAATGAAGAGGATATCACTTTTATCTCTTCAAAAGCTCCCCAAATGGACTTCCATAGGGGACTCCCCTTGGATTTACAAGGTTCAGGGTCAAAAAGAGTAGAAGTAAAGGGATATTTTTTCCAATTGGGTGCCCTACATGGTTTGATATAGTTCATGTTTCTCAAGAGCAGTTGTGCCCAATCCTCCTCAGGATGAAGAGCAGCTTTGATGATCCAAGTGGCAGATGATTTTTTGTTAGTAGAGGAGATGTCAATCACCCCTAACCCCCCTTCCTCTTTGGGTTTGATACAATATTCCCATCTAACATTAGAGATTTTATTAGACCCCCCCCATAAGAAGGATCTACATAGCCTGATAAATCTGTCCAAGCCAGTCTTGGGTGGAGACCAACAAGATAGATAGAAGATAATAATAGGATAGAGACAATGATTAAGAACCATTTTCCTACCTGCCAGATTTTCTTGGAAGCTTCTCCATTTGTTTAGTTTCTTCTGGAATTTGTCCAACACCCAATCCCACCTCTACTTCATTGTGACATCAAATTCCATTGGTATCCCCAAGAGTTTGAAAATTGTACCTTTTTGTAACTTCATGCATACTAGCTATTAGAGGACCCCCTGATCTTCCCCACTAAGAGTAGCATATCCTATTTTGGAGTGATTAATACATGAACTTGAGGCTTTGACAGAAAACCTCAAGGTAGTCCATTACACAAATGACATCTTGATCTGTGTTTCTAGGAGTCAGAGTAGTATCGTCAACAAACTGCTGGCATAATAATTGTTTACCATTATTGAGTTTAATCCCTTTCAGAGCTCCCTCCTATATCTGACTTCTAAGGAGACATCCTAGAGAAGCGGTAGCAATTGCAAATAAAAGAGGAGCTAGAGGGAAGCCTTGTCTGATTGATCTCTTGAGGAAAAAAGGGTCACTCATAATGCCATTAACATTGACTCTAGTAGTGGCATTAGTAAGCAACAGCTTAACACTAGAGACAAATGAGGGGCCCATACCCATAGCCTGCAGAGATTGGATGATAAAGTCCCATTCCAACCTGTCCTAAGCTTTATCCCACCTTAAGAAAACAGATACCCTATTTGGTTTCCTTAGCATACTCACACCCTTCCCAAATGTTGATGATGGCTTCCAAAAGGCAACGTCCCTTGATGAACCCCTGTTGCTCTGGTAGAACCCAATCCTTCATTTTGCATTGAATCCTTAGAGCTAATGCTTTGGCAAATATCTTGTAGCTACAATTCAACATTGTGAGGGGTTTCCAATTTTTTAACTAATCCTTAGAGCCCTCCTTAGGGATCAATTTTATAATTCCTCCATTCATATGAAGGGGAAGACAACCTTCCCTGACACTTTCTTGCCATAGGAGTAAAAGGTAAGGCCCAATTAGTTCCCAAAAGGCTTTGTAGAATTCAATGGGAAGACCATCTTTCCCTGGAGTCTTCCCATATGCCATAACATTAATAGCTTCTTTCATCTCTTCTAGACTGAAGGGTCTTTCTAGATAGGGGAGGTCAAAGGATTTAATAGCTTTATCCCTTATTACTTGGGAGAGTTGTCTTACTCTTTGGGTGTCCTCATTTGGGGGGCAAGTGTTGGAAAGTAAATCCTTGAAGTGGTTTTGAATATACTCAATGTTTTCCTTAGGGTTGCTTAAATGAGAGCCATTTTGTCCTTTAAGAAGAGGAATCTCCTCTTGACATCTTTTCCTTCTGATAATTCTGAAGGTTTCCTTAGTAAGCCTATCAATCTTTCCTACCCACCAGTCTCTATAGTACACTTCAGACTCATTTAGTCTAAGTTATTCTTGTTTTTTGAGCTCTCTTTTTGCCTTATTTAATTCTAATGAGCATCTTCATAACCCTCTCTAGCTTTCTGCTTTAAAGTGCTGATATTGACTTGTATGAAATCTATCCTTTGAGCCTTGATCTATGCCCTTTTTTCCCCGACTATTCTTAAAATCTCCTGAGTATCCTTGATAGCCAATCCATGATGCTGATGTGTTCTTAGAGAAAGCTCTATGCCAGGCCACCTTGATTAGTTTCTGTACACTATTAAACTAAAAGAGTTTAGGGTCAGCTTTGAACCAGGAGGGACTCCTCTCCCCAGGTCAAAAATCACATCTTAATAAGATAGGCTTGTGGTCTGACAAGCTTAAAGAAGAGTATGTTACAACTCTAAGAGAAAGGTGTTTGTTCAAGAGGTTTTGGGAAATATAGAATCTGTCAAGTCTAGCCTCCCTTTTGTGATCCCTTATCTGATCTTTGTTATTACTGACATCAACCATCTACTAGTGCTCTTTATAGTCTTCCCAAGCAAGTAATTCAGATCCTTTGATGCATGTGCCCATTTCCTTCCATCTATCTACTTTGCTCTCTACCATATTGAAGTCCCCCATTATTATGCAATTGCCATCTGGGTATTGTAGAGCCATAACTCCCTCCTATCTAAAGCTAAATTGGGAGCATAAACACAAATGACAAATATATCAATTTCTTTCACACAACACTACAGCATTAACCATCTGTAATGACTTGAGAAATACAATCCTTAGTGAGACAAAATACCTAGAGCTATGTCCCCTTTGCCATCCTCATGAGTGAGAAGTAAAAAAACCCAAATCCTTCTTCTATCTATTACTTTTAGCCTATCTTCAAGAGTAGACCTACTTGCTTTGACTTCTTTCAATGCTAAAAAGAAAGGTGAGAGTGAGGTAGCTCTTAGCCAAAAAGCTAATTCTTCACTGCTACCTGGATCCATTAATCCTATGACATTGAGAGTCAAGAAAGTCAATGATTTATCTAACATTCTTCTTTTGCCCCTTTTTAGCCTTGGGGTTGGGGTTGTTCACTGGCACTATGGCTACCTTGGATTGTCTTCTCTTATGTTGAACTACTATGAATGTCTTGCCTTGACTAGTTAGTAGTGTCTTCCTGAGAATGTAAAATATCTTGAGTGGCCTTTCCTGGATCATCCTCTGAGCCTTTCTTCACTATCTTCTACCTCTTCCATGGCATCTTCCCTGTTAACATTCTCTTCAAATTCTTTGGACCAACTAGCCTTTATCACCATGTTATCATCTTGGTTGACAGTGACCTCCTTCTCTAAACTCTCTTCTTGTTCCTTGAGAGGATCAAATAAATTTTTATTGACTATTTCTGTCTGTTTGTTGTCCTTTTCACTCCTTTTTTTGGAAACTTGGCTAGTTGATTAGTACTTAGAAGGAGGGTTTTTAGGACTTTTCAGTAGGAGGATGCTGCTTTGTAGCATTGGCTTCTGGCTCCTTAGTTTTGGGTCTCTTTAGAGGACAGTTCTTGACCACGTGTGGATAGACCACACAAAAGGCAAGAATGGGGGAGATTTTTATAAGAAAGGGGTTGTTCCCTAAATACACTACCATTTTATTAAGAATGGTGAGGATTCCAGGCATCTCTTCTACTATGTCCATTTTGATGCAAATCTGAGGATTTCCTCTAGGGTTGATAAAGTTTTCTTGCTCTACTCCAAGGACTTCTCCTAGCCCACTACATAATGAGGGAAGCTGGTTACATAAGTATAGAGGTAGGTCTGGGAGCTCCACCCATATAGGAATCTTGGTTGATCTAGGAGAATTAGGAATCTTGGTTGATCTAGGAGAATTAGGAGAAAAATCTTTGGACCACCACTCAAGATATAAGGGCTGATTCCTAATAGTCCAAAGACCATTTTGCATGGCTCTAGAAGCCATGCATGGCTTCTCAAAAAGAAAGACAAAAAATCATTTCTTGAGAAATCTTATACTCAAAACATTCACACCAAACTTTTGACCAAGGACCCCCCCCACCCCCCCACCAAAAAGACCACATTTCACCCCAATTTAACCCTCCATATCTCGCCCATTTAGAACCTGAATTAGACCCAGATTGAACCACAAATTCACACATGGAAGCATGAGTTACAAAAATTTATTTCATCCAATCCCACACCATTTAGGCATCCATAACATCAAATTGTGCCCCTGTGTGGGCCCCTTTTTTGCACTATTTCACTCATAAGATTCCACTATGACCTTCGATTGATAATCCGTCTCCACCGGCACATTTTCCCACTCATGTGGAACAATCCTAGTCAAAATTTGAACACGACGGTCCCTACTACACTAATGCATCTCTAACCCCCCTAACAATTTTTCTCCTTCTTTGGGAGCCTGTATCATGGCCGTTTGAAGACCAAATTGCACCCAATTGATGCCAAGATTCACTCATGCAACATCCAAGCTCAAATGATAATTTTCAAGTCTTTTTACCATCATTTTCAATCTTGGTAGTCGCCATTACATAGACATTGATTTCCACTCATCAATTGCATATTTTTTGCCATTATCAAGCTATGAAGGTCGAAATCAATTGCGAATTTCAAAGTCAAAGGCACTCACTTAAAGAATACACTTACGCATTGTGTATGCACCTTATATTTGGACGAAGACTATCCCCTACATACTTTCACAAGCTTTCTTTGGCCCTCAACGCTCTTCAAGAATTCAACCTCTCACCATCGACAAGCAGCATGGATGACATAACAATTGAAGAAGAAATAAGTAGCGACGATCTAAATCCTTTAAAACACCTTAGAGAACAACGCAACCGAAATAACAATAACAATGGTAGACGACACTTTGGTAAATTGGAAATGTCAAAGTACTATGGACGAGGGGACCCCGCCAAGTTTCTTCAACTCTTCGACGTAGCATGTTGTGCTAGAGGCAACCAGTCAAATGAAACCAAAGCCGCATGGTCGGAAGATGGCCCTAACTAATGAGGCTTTGGAATGGTACCTCGACCTTCTCATAGAGGAAAGAGCCACATGGGCACTGCTATTTGAGCAGTTCAAAAGAAGATTCCAAACAAAAAGGCTACAAAATGACCCCGCAATACAACTAGGCAATATGGATATGCGCAAGAAAGAAAAGGTCAGAACATACTTAGGAGGAATGGAAAGATTAATAGCAAAGTGTAATCCCCATTCAAACAACAAGTACCTCATAGCATGGTTCATCTCTGGCCTGAAAAAATCCATTTGCAAAAGGACATGAAAAAAGTAAGTAGCTATGCACATTTCAACGATGCTCATGAAGATACAATTGACATTGGGGATGGCATGATGACCGATTTTGACAGTGATAGTGATGGCTATAAATCAAGTCAATGCAACAAGAAATCTTTAAAGAAGGGAAGCACTTCCAACAAAGATCACACCACTGAGGACAGAGTGGAAGCCATGGCCCTAAGAGTAAAAGATGAAATGATGCAGGCCATCGAGCAAAAGCTACGTGTCTCTTAGCCACCATAGTACCGACGGAGAGAAAATGTTTGGTGCCTGTTTGGTGCCCACACTGTATGGCCAATCATACAGCCAATGAATGCCCAATCTTGAGGAACAGACTAAACCCACTGAAAGTGGCTCAGCCCCCATGGTTATGGTGTCCCATATGAAATGTTGTAGGGCATGATGTAAATACTTGTTTCTACAATGTGAGGGTAGCACAACCCCGGCCCCAATAATACCAGTGTATAGACAACTGGCACTGGCACCGAGTGCACAACTGCCACGTCTCAACCCACTCCCGGTGAGAACACAAGTGCCTCAACTAATGAGGAATCCCAATCCTTTGCAATACCCATAAGATCCCAATCTTGCTCCACTAGTTCTGGTGCAACAACTCCAACTTGAAGAGCTAAAACCTCACTATGAGTATGAAATAGAATACCCTATGTATTACATGGATGGTGCCAAAGGACTCATCCTAGTGTATGCTAATCAAGTAAGGCCCACCACATATCGAACACCCATCAAGTGTTTTGGTTATGGAGAAAACCACCACATAGTAGAATGCCCACACAAGGGTAACCCCATTTCATTCCAACTGTGTGGAGGGAATGTGGAGTTGGGCATGCTTGCATGGATTGCCCACTAAGAATGAAGCCTCAACTAGCCACGAAAGTAAAACTTGATGTACCCCTGGGGATGATAAGTGTGGAAAATCACAGTGTGGCATCACAACTAGTCTTGATCATAACAAGATAACAGAAAGAAGTGGCATGGCAAAAACTCCTTTCTGCTCAAAAAACAAAGAGCCATTTGGCAAAACAAGCCATGCCAGTCCCACAACACAGTGAGACCATGCCTAGCGCATCCATGGAAAGTGCCACCCAAGGAAACAAGGAAGCATACCCCAATGCTGAAACTGAAAAGATGCATTACCAAGCCTTGAAGCAATGGGTATAACAAGAATAAGAAAAATTTGAGGCAGACAGGATGGCAACAATAGAGGTCAGAGCACCATCAGCACCCAACATTGACATGGTAATAGAGCAACATGCAAAACATCCCCAGTTGGATGGCACCACACTAGCAAACTTGATAAGCTGCCTCATCACAATGCTAATTGGGACATTACTAAGAAATTTCGCTACAATGTGGGAGAGGTTCAAGGGATGGATTGAATCTTCACAATACTCCCCCCCACTTGAAGAAGAGGAAAAGGTAATTTTAGTAAAATTCGGTGCTAGGGATGACATAAAAAATGTAACCATCCCGCTGGAGCATAAAGCCTTTGGTCAATATCCGACAATAATGGACAATGGAGCCAGAGTAAACATTTTGGCAAGAGAGCTATATGAAGAATGGGGCCTACCTCCAATTCAAAAGGCCACATTTAACATCTGCCTAGCTAACCACATGAAAATGAAGCCATTGGGTATCGATAATGTGTCAACAAAAATTGTTAGAGTAAGATTCACGCTCCAGTTTACTATCTTAGATCTCCCCAAGGGTGCCACAGCATACCAGATATTGTTGGGAAGACCATGGCTTTGGGAAGCGCTAGTACTCCATGATTGGGGCATCGATAGGATCACTATCCAAAATAGAGAAACCACTGTCAAGATAAATCTGGGAATAGGGGAAATCAAACCCACTATTCCTAGAAATGATGAAGCGTTCAATTGTCGATAGAGCCACCTTGGTCCTTTTGATTGACAACATCTTCAACATTGTGCACCCAAGCCGTTTCTCCTTTGTTTCAAGGGACACCAACATAGCTAATGTCGCCCTCTTTGTAGCTAGTTGATCTAAGATGTGCACCCCTTTTACTTTCTGTAGGCAATTTCTCAAGTTAGAGAGCATCACCTCTTGGGCGTGCATCTCTCGAGGTGTTGGTAGGGTTGTTACTCTATGAAATTTAGGGTGCATGCTAAAGCTTGTGAAGACTCGAGACTGGTAATCACCTGAATGGCCTAATGTTGATGCCTCAAATGCTCCCACCAATTGTGACACCACAGCTCGTGTTCTTTGCTTTGATGGCAATGGTTGAATACGTGCATCTGCAACTGCTTCTTGCTACTGCTCTCCAAGGAGTTTATTTCTTCTCATTGTCTCTCCCTTCACAAATGTTGCAAAAGTGTCTTCCGTTTTGTCGATTCGATACTGTGCCAACGCTTTCATTGACCCGCACGCTATTCCTTGTGCCTTGACCTGGCTTTTCGGCTTCCTGTCTCACAGCCTCTGTCTACTTCTCTTGCAAGCCATGGCGAGCTGCATGTTACTATTGACGTCATGGCCACAATCACTCTAGAATAGACTCAAAGAAGGTAGTTAGTGAGGCAAGCAAAGAATAGAAGACAACTTACCCGAAAGAAGACAATGGCAAACCAAAGTCTGCGCAAGGTCACATTGAGGTGCATGTGGCTTGCAGGGCATTTGTAGGGCAAGGGCATGTTGTAAGTACTTAACCTTCCAAGATTTGATGAGCGGGAGGTGTGAAACTTTAAAATTTGCGGGAGTAGCAAAATTTCAACCGCCAGTTTTCACCCCTCGGTGATACACATCAGTAGACTTGGATATCCCAAACAAGTGCAATGTGCCTAAAATGCTTTAAAACACAAATAGGCCAAAGGGCACGGTATTGGGTTTGATGTTGTGTATTATTAAATGCAATGAATTTTGGCATGCTTATGAGCCATATAGCAAGCAAGTGCATGGAAAAAGAAACAATTCAAAACTATAAATAGTGTTGGATTTATTAAAATATCGTTGCACATGCACAAATTGCACTTTTCCAACTTCTTCCATTTTAGGGTGAATCTAGATACCAATACCAACAGCTATCAATGTTTTAAGAACACCATGCACTAGTCCCAATAGTTTGGATTCCAAATTTTCAATCCGTTTTGGTTTTCAACAAATGAAAAAAAAGTTATGGAGCATGTCCTCAAATGGGTATGCATCACTTTAGTACAACATTGGAGGCCCATTAACCCATGCATAATGATCTCATTTAGGTGTGTCCTTGGGTTGAGGAGAGCTCACATAGTGTACTTTAGAATGATTACTTGGTTGCATGTATGTATAGAACAAAATTTTGATGTTTTTGAATACATTGCTATATCTTATAGTCTTTAGGATGCATGCAACATAGCACTTGTAATTCTTTAATGGTCTCATTCCAAATCCTTATTCCATAAATTTTTTCTCATGTTCAATTTTGGAATGTGTACTACAACTCGAAGACAGAGCTTGCTGAATTCCATTGAGCAATGCATAAGTTATGGGTCATGCAAGGTAGCTATAGACAGAAAAGTCCTTGAACCTCACCAAAAATGGCTCCACCCAAGCAAACAATGACCCTTGTAGGTACATGAATTTTACTCATATTAAGAACTTTGCAAAGAATTGCACCCATCAAACACATATAGATGATATAAAAGTACAACAATGATATTTTTTGGAGCACTTACACATGGTGCATCATTAAAAAACTAGAAAATATTCATGTCTTACTAGCAGACAAATGATATTAAAATTACACCAAAAGTTATGAGACCATGTATCTTATTGATATTAAAACTCGTGTAAAGTATTGTATCAATGAAACACGTGACACCTGATGGTAGAAGGACAACAATGCATATTTTTGGAGCATGTATGCATGGTGCATGATTTTTTTTTGAAAAAATGCATGTTCTACCATATAAATGATATCCAAATCACATTAAACTTTTATATGTATGGATGTTACTCATATTAAGACGTATGCAAAGTATCATATCTAGTGGACAAAAACACATGATAGTAGACATAAACTAATGCTAATTTTTAAAGCACTTATGCATGGTGCATGATTTAGAAAAGATGCATGTCTTACCACATAAACAAAATTCAAATCATACCAAAAAGCATGTATCTTACTCATATTAATACCTATGTAACTTATTGTATCTTACTCATGTATCTTACTTATATTAATATGCAATTAATGCATGTATCTTACTCACAATAATGCCTATGAAAAGTACTGTACCCATTAGACACATACACATGATGATAGAAGTACAACGATGCATATATTTTGGAGCACTTACTCATGCACTTTTGAACATGCAAGTATTTTTTGGGGATGGTAGTTTGCACAGGCCTTAATCTCACACAAAATGAGGCCCATGCAAAGTACAATGTCCATTGGATATCACATGCATGGTTGGAAATGCATTCTACCTTGTTTTTCACCACCCATCATGCATGAGGGTTAAAAATGATGCATCAAGGTGACTCATTCAAATGTGTGAGTCTTTGTCAGGTATGATATCTTTCATGGGCCTTAATCTCATCTACTTTAATTCCTGTGCAAAGTACTATGTTTGTCATTTATCATTTTCATTGTCAGGGACACATTTTCCTTGTTTTCGAGTACTTGTCATGCATGAGGGTCAAACAACATGCATAGGGTGTGTAATCCAAATGAGCATGTCTTTATTGGGTATGATACTTTTTATGGGAATTAATCTCACCCACTTAAAAACTCGTGCAATGTACCACACCCATTGGATATCATTTTTATGGTCAGGGATGCATTGTTCTTTGTTTTTCACCACCACCTATCATGCATGAGGGTCAATAAACATGCATCAAGGTGCCTCATTTGTAAATGCAAGTCTCTGATGGGGAAAATTATGTCTTAATATTACCCACTTCAAGGTTGATGCAAAGTACCATACCAATCAAATCTCATTTTCATAGTCGAGAATAGATTTTTCCTTGTCTTTCACTACTCGTCATGCATGAGGGTCAAAAAACATGCATTAGGGTGCCTCACTTGAATGTGCATTTCTATGATAGGGACGATAATTTGCATGGAACTTAATAAAATTCAATTAAAGGCCCATTTAAAAACTACCTTGCCCATCAGATATCATTTGCATGGTCCCCTACTTCCCCTTGTTTTTCACCAGTTGTCATGCATGAGGGTAAAAAACACGCATCTAGGTGTGTGATTTATAGTGTGTGTGTTTTCATTGGTTATGCTAATTTGTATAGGAATTAATCTCACATACTTCTAAGCTCATGCACAACGGATATCATTTCCATGGTCGGCTACCTATTCTTCCTTGTTTTTTCACCACCTCTCATGCCATAAGGGTCAAAAAACATGCATCAAATGTTGACAGGAAGAGAAACGGGAGAGAGACACAAGAGTTTCTCCAAAGGAAGTGAACATATCCATATATCATAGGCATATATATAGTGGAAGGGTAGGCTAAATTAGGGCAAGCTATATATTGCTCTAACACCCCCACTCAAACTAGGCCCCCTAGCTATGGATGAAAAAACACTTGGGGAGTGCAAGGGAAAAACCCGAGCCACTATATACATATGTGTGTGTGTGTGTGTGTGTGAAAAATATATATACAAAGGGTGGCCAAAGGCCAATTTTGAATGATACAATGCAAAGTGCATGTGGATATTACAAAGGTATAAAAACCACGTGAGCATAATACACTCATGTGTGCATAGTACAGGTTCTACGTTGTGTGCATGATACGGTGGAAAGGGCATGAGGATATCAAAACTCTGAGCTATTTGCTTGGAAAGAAGAACTCTTCTGACATAGTGATGACGCATGATTAGGACTTGAAATCTTCTTCAAGTTCAATATCTCTTCATGTGAATAGAAGAATTTGTTGTCTTGAAGTTCAATCCCTAATGAGGAATCAAGTTCCATGGAGTGAGCACAGAGTCTTTTGCTAAGATGTTAACAACCGTTGAGAATTCTTGCAAGAAAGAAAGAATATATTCCAACCAAAAGGAAAATAATAACATCTTAAAGAGAAAGGAAAAAAATAATCTCTTTCAATTAGAAGGACAATAAAATCTTCTTTCAATTGGACGAATAATAATAATCTCTTCAAAAAGGAAGGATAAAAAATAATTAGTACCATGTTGATAACAATACGATAGCTAGAATAAAATAAACCAACAATATAACCTTAGCTAGACAATAGAAAAAGAGGCAAGCTTGTGCTATTTAGACACAGCTTACATAATCATCGCCATAATCTTAGCTTGGAAATATCTAATCAACATTAAATGCTTAGACAATATTGAGTCATCCAAGAACTAACCAACAACATTCGAGAAGCAATATATGTGTCTACTCAAAGGTATATGCCATGAATGTCAAAAATAGGAGTACTAGTTACCCATGAGTAACACCAATAGGCTTGTGTTGATTAGGCACAACAAACATAATTAGAGCCAAGATAAACAAATAATAGAATCTTGGCCGGACAAAATGAAAAGATGTAAGCTTGTGCTAGCCGTGGGAGAAACCAATCACTCGTTAGAATTATATTAGTAAACTGTATTTTATTTGTAGTAACCATTGTAGAATGGTAAAGTGATTGTCCTTTTGAGTATATATGAAACATGAAATATGAGTACAAGACTATATGATTTTATAAATTTAATAATATGATCAAGCTTGATGAGTGTATAACCATGCAAGCAATGCACGGATGTCTCAAAATCATGTAGCACAACTTTGTGTGAATTAGACAAATCAAATATAGACTCAAACAATAAGAAACTTACAATGAGTATAAAATTAGCCAGAATGATGCACATATAGCTTCAATTGTCCAAAGTAAGAGGTGAATACATCTGACATATATAATAACCTTAATGCTTTTAGATTTAAGACTAATGGCACTAAGCAAATAAATACTCTCTCACATAGCACACATATAGTAGGAGATAGAAGAAATGGATAAATCATAAAGCAAGACTATATATAGGGGTATAACATATCATATAGTTATAACTTTTTAAACTAGTGCGATGCTAAAAGCAGTGCTATAAGCATACCCATGTAAGCTATAAAAGGGGTATTTTCATTGCTTCACAAGTATATGCAATGCCATGAAGAGAACCAGATAAGGCAATTCAAAATGCAAATGAAAAAACAAATGGTAGATGTGTAGTATCATGTTGAGTACTCTTATAAAATTTAGATTCTATCAAGGAGTTTAGATGTGTAGTATCATGCTGAGTACTCTTATAAAATTTAGATTCTATCAAGGAATTTTTGGAATCCTCCACTTGGTTATTGTCAGTTGTGACAATTGTTTCGGTGGCGAAGGGTTGGTGTATTCAATTATTCTTGTTCATCAATTTAAGCAAGGAAGTTTTACTATGTGTTGTTCCCATCTAACTTGTTATTGATTTTTATGTAGTCAAAGTAGCAACTATATGCATCGATTTCTTTATATGAGTATGAACAACTTACCATGACCATGGCAAGATAATAATATCTTACATTTCCAATTTCGTAAGGCTATCAATTAATAAGTAGTAAAGTGCCAAACTCACAAACCATAAACTATGTCATTTCAATACTTTGTAAGAATTCTAATAATGTCTGATTTACTATTTCAAATTTTAATAGCTTGAGGAAATTTAATCTTGATAGAAAACCAAAGTGGAAAAATAATTGTATATAGATAGATAAAATCAATATAATAAGTATCAATGTATAACAATTTTGTGTATGCACACAACCAAATAAGACAATTCGATATACTCCTTGCATACTTGTGAGTATTATAAAGAATTTATTGATGGGAATTGAAAAGATAGGAAGAAATACTTGAAACAATGTACTCCAATCATACCAGAGATCATGTAGACTATCATCAAAGTACAACAAGATCATAGAATGTGATCTAAAACTAACCCATCAATATAGATAGCACCCACAAAAATGATGCTATGTAGAGTACTTCTCAAAAGCATGTGATAATAGTGTAGCTCAAGCTAACAAGGAATTATGTGTGCACAATGAAATCACAAAGTTTTGAATAGAATAGAGAAAGGTTGAGTTAGCGTTTAGATTTATGCTAGTTCCATGCTTGTAATAGAAGTTGATGTTAGATCATGAGGCAAAAGCTAACATTATGCTTGTAATAGGTTTATGTAAGAAGGATCGTGCAGCATAATCTGATGTCATGGTTGTAATGGTAGTTGGCACTATGTGAGCTTTCACTCAAGTAAATAGATTACACAAGCCTTGATCTCATCACTTTAAGTCTTGTGCAAAGTATTGTACTTGAGAGTGCTCTCAACGGAAGCAAGAACGGAAGAAGGAGAGAGAGAGACAGAGAGCCACACAAGTTTTGGTGGGTGTAGAACCACCCTAATCTTCTTTTTCATTCATTTATATATGTGTTTAAGTATTGTACATAACGGGGGTAAAGGCACAATGACCTTTAACCCCCACAACCTCCCACTTAAAGGACAATGTGCCTTTAAGGGAGAACAACCAGTGAGCATACTATCCAATGCCCATCAATACACGACAATACTCAAACCGCTGACTAGGTAGACTCTTCGTCAGCATATCTGCAGGGTTATCATCTATATGAACCTTGACAAGCTCTATGCGCTTGTCCTCAAGTACCTCCCTGATGAAATGGTACCTGACCTCAATGTGTTTGGTCTTTGCATGAAAGACCAGATTCCGTGCTAGCTGAATAGCACTCATGGAATCACTATGCAATGTCGGTACACCTGTATGAATCCCCAAATCTCCCACTAGCCGATCAAGCCATATAGCCTCCTTGCAACCCTTTGTGGCTGCAACATACTCAGCCTCTGTGGTAGACAAAGCAACGCACTTCTGTGCGCGAGACATCCACGACAGTGCACCACCTGCAAAGGTGAACACATAACCAAAAGTGGATCTCCTACTATCCACATGCCCTATCCACATGCCCTACATAGTCTGAATCTGTGTACCCAAGTACACGCATGTCTCCTCTACCAAAGCAGATGCACATCTCCTTGGTACCCTTCATGTACCTCATGATGCACTTAACTGCCTCCCAATGCCTCTTTCCTGGATTAGCCATATACCGGCTAACAACTCCCACTGCAAATGCAATGTCTAGTCTAGTAGCTATCATAGCATACATAAGACTCCCAACTGCTGATGCATAAGGAACCTTGGCCATCATGGCCCTCTCCTCATCTGATTTGGGACTATCTGTATGACTCAGTTTCACATATGGAGGCAATGGAGTACTCACTGCCTTCCCCCCCTCCATATTGAAATGCTGCAATACTTTTGTTACATACCCTTTTTGTGAAAGCCAAAGGAGTTTCCTACTCCGATCACGCGTGATGCGCATACCAAGAATATGACCTGCAAGTCCCAAATCCTTCATATCAAAGGCCTCATGCAACTTGGCCTTTAATCCATCTAGCTCATAAGTATTCTTGCTAGCCAATAGCATATCATCCACATATAGTGCCAAGATTATCAGGCTATTATCCTTAGCCCTTTTAGTGTAGAGGCAGTGATCAATTTCACTCCTCCTAAAATCTTGGGACCGAATGAAAGCATCAAACTTCTGATACCATTCTCTAGGCGCTTGCTTAAGACCATAGAGACTCTTCTTTAGCTTGCAAACTAAATGCTCTTTGCCCTTTTCTTTAAAGCCTTCCGGCTGCACCATGTAAATTTCCTCATGCAAATCCCCATGCAAGAAAGCTGTCTTGACATCCATCTGCATAAGCTCCATATCCTCTGATGCCACTAGTCCAAGCATGCATCTAAGTGTGGTCATCTTCACAACCGGAGAGAATATCTCATCAAAGTCCACACCCTTCTCTTGCTTGAACCCTTTAGCAACCAATCGGGCCTTGTACCTAGGCACATCATCACCTGTGACCTTCATTTTGTAGACCCATTTACATGGCAATGCTTTCTTTCCATGTGGCAAAGAAACCAAGTCCCAAGTCTTATTCTTCATAAGTGAACTCATCTCTGATTGCATAGCATACTCCCACTTGCGTTGATCCTCACACATCATAGCCTCTCTGTAGCAAGAAGGCTCCCCGCAATTAGTAAGCATCACATAGTCTACCCCTGGAACAAACCTATCAGGCGGTCTAGACAATCTAGATGATCTTCTCAAGGGCATTTCAACTTGTTGTCCCACCTGCATATCAGCCACATTTGGCTCATCATTTCCACCAATAGATGATTCATCATCTACCCTTGATTGTATACTTGTGGGAGTACTTGGTGGTACCATTTCTTGCACATTTGGTGCATGGACAGCTTGCTGTCTATCAACATATGTAGGTGGATTCACATCCTGGAAAGTGATTCTCCTCATTTCCACATCCCTCATGGGTGCCTTATGCATCTTCTTCTCATTGAAGACCACATCATGGCTGCGTATGATCTTCTTTGCTTCTGGATCCCAGAGACGATAGCCCATCTCTCCACTTTCACCATAACCCAGAAAGATGCATTTCCTAGACTTAGGATCTAGCTTCTTTCGAAGCTCTTTTGGCACATGTGCATATGCCTCACACCCAAATATATGCAAATGAGAGTAAGAGGGCTTCTTGCCACTCCATGCCTCTTCAGGGATACCACCATCCAAACTCTTACTAGGTAATCTATTGATTACATGCACTGCAGTCTTCATTGCCTCAGCCCAAAAACCACCAAAAAGACTTGCATTGGAAAGCATGCATTGCAACCTTTCTTGAATGGTACGGTTCATCTTTTTTGCAACTGGATTTTGCTCTGGAGTACGAGGGGATGTGAGCTCCCTCTTAATCCCACGTGTATCACAAAAATGCTGAAAGTCATGAGAGAGATACTCTCCACCATTGTCAGTCCGTAGGCATTTAAGCGTTCTACCTGACTGATTCTCAACCAAGGCCAGCCATTTCTAAAATACCTGGAACACATCACTCTTCCGAGCTATAGCATAAGCCCACACTTTCCTAGTTGCATCATCAATGAATGTCACATAGTATTCAGCCCTGCCTAATGACCGTGTAGGCATGGGACCACATACGTCTGAATGCACCAAATCAAGCTTTTCAAACTCTTTCTTTCCCCTTCTTTTATGGGCTGATTTAGTCTGCTTCCCATAGAGACAATGCTCACAAAATTCAAAATCAGAGAAACTCAAATGCGGTACATAACCCAAATGGCATAAGAGTTTCATTCCATTCTGGCTCATGTGCCCCAACCTGTAATGCCACAAAGAAGTGCTTGGCTGCTCGGTTATTGCAACAACATGATAAAATACCCCTGATACATGTAAGGGATACACAGTCCCACACTTGGCACCCCTGGCCAAAAGCATAGAGCCCTTTTGAATTTTCCAACTCTGAAAGCCAAAAGTGGTGTGAAAACCAACATCATCTAGTTGACCCACTGAAATAAGACTCTTGGTCAACTTAGGCACATGTCTCACATGTTTCAAAATAAATGCAGACCCATTTGCAAAAGAAAACTTTATGTCACCTACTCCCACTATGTCACATGCATAGTCGTTTCCAAGATGCACACAACCTGTCTTTCCACTATCATAAGTGGAGAACCATTCCCTATGGGGAGTAACATGGAATGAAGCACCAGAATCCAAAATCCAATCCTGTGAATATGCATCATCTGAAGTGGTAAGCAACTCTGCAGATAAACTACACATGAAGAGAATGTCATTGTCACTATCATGTGTGACGGCATTGATCTCCTCGATCTTCACTTTTCCTTTGTCCTCCCTTGGACTCTCTTCCTTTTGATTTGCACCCCAATTTGCATTCTTTTTCTTATCCTTTTGCTCTCTTTCCAGCTTGTAGCAATCCTTTTTCATATGGCCCTTCTTGCCACAGTGGTAACACTCAATGTTCCGTGCCCTGGATTTGCTACGTGACTTCCCTCTTTCTTGGGACTTCCCCCTGAATTGTGATCTGCCCCTTTGCACATTTAAGGCTGCATCCTGCTTGTTGCCATCCATAGACTTTCGTCTAATCTCCTCGGCCAACAAGCTACCCACAACATCATCAAATTTCAGTACTCCACCAGGTGCAGAGTTACTGACAGCTATACGGAAGGTATCCCATGAGGATGGCAATGAACATAAGAGAAATATTGCCTTAGTCTCCACATCAAAATTCATCTTTTGAGCCTGAAGCTGGCTAAAAATAATATTGAATTCATTCAAGTGAGAAGCAATGGAGACCCCTTCCTTCATCTGCAACTCAAACATCCTCTTCATGAGGTGTTTTAATATCACCCTCACATAAATTTATGTTCCTATCGAATATCATTTGTATCATTCGGAACACATTTATCCTTGTCTTTCAGCGCCAATCATTCATGAGGTTCAAAAAACACGGATCAGGGCACCTTATTTGAGTATGTGTGCCTTCAATGGAGATGGTATTTTACACAAGCCATGATATTTTCCACTTTAAGGCCCATGAAAAGTATCATGGCCATTGAATCTCTTTTTCATGGTTGGGGATGCACTTTTTCTTATTTGTCACCAAGTGTCATGCATTGTTGTACTACTACAATAATGTGTATATGTCCAAATGGGTATGATACTTTGTAGAGGTCTTAGTATAAGTAATATACATGTTCTTGAAAATTTTGGTATGATTTTAATATCATTTATGAGGTAATACATGAAGAGTTTCTAGTTTTTTAATCATGCACCATGTCACATGTGTAAGTGCTCGAAAAAATTTGTATTGGTATACTTCTAACGTCATTTATATGTGTTAGATGTTTATCTTCATATCATTTTTATGGTAAGGCATGTATATTTTTGTGTTTTTTATCATGCACTATGAGTGAGTGCTCCAAAAAATATACATTATTATAACTTTACCATCATGTATATGTGTCTAATGGCTATAATACTTTTTGTGGGTCTTAATATGAGTAAGATACATGTGTTCAAAAATTTTGGTATGATTTGGAAATCATTTATGTGGTGAGACATGCATCTTTTCTAGTATTTTTATCATGCACCATGCATAGGTGCTTCAAAAAATCTATACTGGTGTACATCTATCATCATGTGTTCATGTCTGATGCAAATTATCAAAATTTTGAAATCATTTATGTGGTGATACATGCATCTTTTCTAGTGTTTTTATCATGCACCATGCGTAGGTGCTTCGAAAAATCTATACTGGTCTATGTCTACCATCATGTGTTTGTGTCTGATCAATTTGATACCTTTCACATGTCTTAATATGAGTAAGATCCATACAAGAGAAAATTTTGGTTGATTCAGATATCATTTATGTGATAAGACGTGTGTTTTCATGTTTTTAATCATGCGCCATGCGTAAATGCTCCAAACGTATGCATTGTTATGGTTCCACCATCATGTATACGTGTATGGCTAGCACAATACTTTGCACAAGTCTTACTATGAGTAAGAAAAATGATCTCACAAATTTTGGTATGATTTGAATATCACTTGTGTGGTAGGACATGCATATTTTCTAGTTTTTTAATGATGCACCATGCGTAAATGCTCCATAAAATATGCATTATTGTACTTCTATCATCATCTGTATGTGTTTGATGGGCATGGTTCTTTGTAGAGGTCCTAATATGAGTAGGTCCATGCACTTACAAAATTTGGTGTGATTCAAATATCATTAGTGGTAAGATGTGTATTTTATAGTTTTTTTGACATATTGCACCATGCATGTGTTCCAAAAAATATGCACTCATGCACCATGCATACGTGCTCTAAAGAAGTTTATTTATCATGTGTGGCATTATAGGAGAGGATGAAGTTGTAGTAGATAGTAAGAGGTGGAGTTGGGGAAATTCTTTTATGAGTATTTTGCCATAATTTTTTTGTAGTTGAGTAAAATATACAAGCACTTTTTAGATCCCTCTTCATAGAACCCTTAACCCACCCCCCCATCCCCTGCCCCCCCCCCAAACACACAATAATTTTGATTAGTAAATGTATCTCATAGACACATACACTTATTTCTTTACACACACACATGAGTACTTCCCTAACTATGAATTATTGTTTTATGTACCCCGTGAAATCTTCCCTTTTTACTTTCTTTTTAGCCACCCCACATACCAAGCCCACTAATTGTCCCATACCTCCTCTAGTCCCTTCTTAACCCATATACTCATTTGCTCCTTACTCCACTTGTGACTTAAACTTCACTTAAGAATCCATATGGTTGTCTATATTCCTAGGCAAAGCAATAACAAGCCAGGAAAAATAGGCATACCTGTCTACCCAAATGTAACTATGATGTTCTAACACTTAGTTTGTTTGGATGGTGGTAGGTAAGTGCACCCTAACATCAGAACTTGGACTGCCTGAGGATTCGACATCTTTTTTTAACTTTATGTTTGTCAAACTCAATATTATTAAAAAATTCTTAATTTTGATCGAAATTCTCAATTTTATGTTTCCCTTTTTTTAAACTTTGTATCCAATTGATGGAATTAACTGTATGGCTCAATTATTGATGGGACTTTTTAATCTACACACACACACACACACACACACACACACACACACACACACACACACACACACACACACACACACACACACACACATCCCCTTGGATATCATTGTGTCCTTTAGGTGATGGTTGGGTGATGAAGTGTATGCTTGAACACTAGATACATTTATACTCAATGAGAGAATTTTTTCTTTTGGAAAAATGACCGGATATCTGCCATGAATTCTGATTACTGGCATGCACTTAGGGATCCCATTGACACCCCTTATGGGGAGTATGAGAGACCATCTTGAGACCATAAAATGTGACTTGTATTGTCACCCTTCACTTGAGGTCACCAATGAGAACAATATTTTCCATTGGAACTTTTAATTGCTCCTATGGTGAGTGTATTACGTTCATATAGACTTGACCTTATTTTTGCACATTACTCAAAAAGGTTTGAACCAATTCTTGGAGCTTGGAGGATTTTCTAAGATAAAGTAAGGATAAATGCCATGGGAATATAGATTCATCTTTTACCCTATAGACATTAGTAGAGACAATATAATATAGGTATCTTCCTTGAGACCTTTACTAATGGAAGGGGTTAACCTTTTGGATATTCTAGAGACCCTTAGTAAGTAGAGATAATACCCCTGAAATTTAATGCCTTAACCGGATTGGGACCAATAGAGGAGAATGAAGAAAATGCATTGGACACACTCATAAGTAAATGGCAATTATGTGGCATTTATGTTTTGTCAATATTGTAAGAAAACAATACAACGTCTGTGCTCAACAGATAATAGGATCTCGTACGCAAGAGAGAAAAACAGATAGTATGGAGAATCAAAAATTTGCTTACTATAGAATTGATACAATAGATGGCGCTGCCTCCCGGCCATGCACTCCTATGAGAGAAGCTTCGATGGTGTCTGGAAACAGTAGAGGACGGAGGCTGGATGTTAAGGAATCAGGGTTGCTGTAGCCAGTGATGAAATGGGCTTCATGGGCTTGCTCTTATATAGCCACTAGTCATAGTTGGTTAGACCCAATTGGGTGACCGACCCAGTCTGCCCAAAATGGCCGACTGGGGGTCGGTCCCAAAATAGGCAACCGACCACACGATAGAACCGTGGCGCAAAATAGAGCAATTAACCTACGGTTAGGGTTCGACCTAGAGCCATCCGGGATCATCTAGGGCTCCAAACGAGCCCCACAACCTGAGAGTGGGCTGCCCTGGGAAATGCTCTGTCTACCCTCAATGCGGTCAATCATGGGATGCCTTCCCGCACTTGTATGTAGCCTAGTTGGCAGTGTGCCAACTCTGTCCAGCCATCAGGCCACACATGGCCCCCATCTGGTGTCCAAACCAAGACCTACTGGATAACCGAGCTACTCAAATGCCTTCTCCTCATATGGGGGGCTCATAAGTAGAGTTAGCTGGTTCCCACATAGTTACACGAGATTGGAGCATTGATATCTAACAAATATGACTAAGGGATGTAGCTCTCAGGAATGTTCCCATAGACGAATCATGATGCAAGATTTGATATTAATGGTGCAAAATACATTAACCCCCTAGCATGTCATCTTTAGAATGAGGAAGTACATCTTCTCCTCCTACCAAACCTTGGGGATTGAAGCCCACACGAATCATGGTTATCTTGTGCCTACTACAAAAAGTTGAGTGCAAGGACTCCTGTAGAACATCCTCTCAACTTTTGCTCACCTTGATGCATTCCCTTCTCACCTCCTAGCTTGGATACGTCACCTTCAAGTGCACTAGCCCAGCTTGTCTCTTTGTGTGAGCACATAGTTGGATGAATGCATGGACTAGTCGACTGGATTGCGGTAGCAAAATGGAAAATCCTTGGCATTTTTTCATTTTCAAGATTCATGAAATGACTCGAAAGATGGCCAGGGGAAGAGGCCTTCTAGGCTTTACTTTACTTTACCTACCTGTGTGTCTTGTTTTTTATTGAGACCAACTTACGCTTCTCTATCAATTTCTATCGTAGGATAGAGAGGCTGTGTAATCTGGATCTAATGATGGATCTCTTGTAGTAGATACTAGAGTACCACATCTAGAACTTTATATGCTAAAGTGGGGAGCTAATCCATCATTTTGGATGTTTTTGAAGCACAATTGAAACCTTCATGCACTGCCTTTCATTCATTTGCTTTATCTATGAATGTAGTTGCACTAGTTGTTAGTATAAGCATGCCAACTTTGCACATGGGTTTAACGAATAGATGGGAGCAGCTTTGAGAATGGCCAGCTATGCCATGATGGTGATTTAGTTGAAGGTTGCACTCATCAAGGAGGAACCCACTGGTAGAAGGCTGGTGGAAATTTCCCTCCACAAATCTACACGTAATCGTAGCGGCTTTGAACCTAATCTTCAAAAGACCTACAACATTTGCTCACATCATAGTTTACATAACGATGAAACCTAGGAACTAGAAGAAATTATGTAGCCTCTCCATGATACCATGAACCTTTTCCACTCGTCTGTCCACTCGTGAGCATCCATCCCATCATGGAGCTGCAAATGTCTCCATGTACTACACTGAGTGATTAATATAAGCACCATGATAGCAATTCTTTACATGAGAATGGTGTAGCTGGATTTGAAATGGCACTTGTTATAGTAGCTTAGTGGCGGATTTATGAAGTGATTGATATGGTAGGCAATTTCATTGTTGATTCCATCAAAATCTCTTCTATAAGCATCCCTTATAGTAGATTGATATACAAGTGAAGAAAGTGATATGATAGAGACAGATATGGAGAATTAATCTCCATTGATGGTGGTTAGTACATGAATGGTCTTATGATGCAAGAACTAGAGGATTTCTTTACAATTTTTTGATTTCAATTTTGTACTCTATGATCTTTTGAGTGAAAATGAGCTCTTAATTGGTTATAATAGAAATACTTTCTCTCTCTACTAATCTACCATGGCAGTTTTATTGTATTGGGACACTTGGCATGGAAATCTTACTATAATCATAATGATCTTAGACATTAATCATTTCAATTACATGATATATATTATCAACTCTCTCTTAAAGTTTTTTGTACCTTTATGTTGAGATGGCAAGAGATGACCATAGATAAGGATGTATTTAATGGCATATGTTATTTATGATCAGAGAAAAGATTTGAAAATATTGACTAATGGTATAGTTAGAGAAAAGTTTTGGAAATATTGGCTGATGGAGAGGGATTTTTGAATTAGTTCAACATTTTGGATTTTATACTTTAGCCTTAGTTAGGCAAATTGGACTTTAGAATTTGGGACTCTTAGCTTGACTCTATATTTGGAGAATCCTTGGTCTGTAATAGTTAGCAAGGATTTCTGAGCTCTTGGACTTACGAGCTTGTGGGTTAAGTAATATATCACACATAGTGTAAGAACATTTCATGGTTCCTTTTCATAATGATTTTATTTACCTTAAGGGATTTCCATTGGGATTTTATCAAGAGAAATCATTTGGAGTGAAAGAGAAATGAACTTCCTTGGAAATTTTATTTTAATATGATTTGACAATGACTCATACCCTGCCTTTTATTTTAGACCTCACCTTTTGAAATTACTGTCAGGGTTGTAGCATTGACACCCATGGTTCCGACTTCAAGAGTATTTCTTCACCCTCACTTTATTGAAAACTTCACTTGTTATATTCTACCTTTTTGATTACTGCAACTTACTAGACTTTTTGAAAATTTTTGCCAACCTATGTTTTATAAGAATGCCGAGATTTGATGCTAATCTAGATAGAGTGACAAGGATGACAACTGTGTCCTGACATTGAAACCTGGCTTCCACAATTGAAATGGATTGTTCTGACTTTCATTTGGTTGTGATGGTGTCATGTGAGTCAGCATACCTCTCCATCGGAATTGCATTGTGAAATCTTTGGAGTGATTTAATGGACTCATAATATGGCATTGGTAACTTTGAGGAGGACTTGGTGGTGCATTGTCTCTATTTCCTGTAATTTAGGAATACATCAACTACTGGGGACCACTCTTGATTCTTCTTGTAATTTAAAAATTTATTAGTATGAATGGGAATAATTGTGTTGACTCCCACTTTGATACCTTGTTGAAAGAGGTTGAATATGAAGGGATTACTTTCACGTGGTGTATGAAAAGGGCAATGGCATATGTTTGCATTTGGTTAAGCTTAGTTGGCATGATCGATCAACTACAAAATCAAAATTGGGTGGTTGAAAGTGGCTAGCAACCAATTATGATCTCCACATTAGTGATAGAGTGAAAACCATTGGTGATAGAGTGAAACTTCATGTTATCTATTCTTTGTATACATCTTTTTTTAATTATCGATGACCATAGATTTATTTTCCCCTTGTGATTGTTAAATGTAATGAGAGGGGACTCTTTAAATTATTATATGTTTCACTAAACCCATTACAATGCTCAATGCATTTGGCAACAATGTTTTACTGTGGTTTGTTAACCATCCTATTGCTATAATCTATGAGAGGGATAAGTATGGATACCAGGACTTCAATAGAAGAGTTGGACTTTGAGAGGGATAAGTATGGATACTAGGACTTCAATAGAAGAGTTGGACCATTATGTTCATGAAGAGGTAATGGAGTGGTAGTTTTGGACCAGCAGGTCCCACTGAAGGGAGATGAGTGGTCCATTGATTGCATGGGGAACCCCTAGTTCCATCTTTGGGAGATGAAACAAGCCCTTAGTGAAGGATTTGTAGAAGAAGAGTGGCACTCAAGCCAACCGCACAGACCTCACCCTCCTCCAACATTATACTGAGATTGGCATCCACCCGCACATGTGCTGCCCACTCCACAGGACTATAATGACTTGAAGGAGAGTAGAGCAAGCAATGAAAAAAAGCATCCAAATATGGATGAGTATATACTCTACTCCTACTCATATCATCTGGTGGCATATTGGCTATAGCAACCCAGGGTGCTGAGGACTTGAACAATGGAGCTACCTAAGGTAAGCTACCACTTGAAGCGCTTCAGATCTTGTTATTAGCTCGATGTGCTGCCACTTGAAGCTCTTCCCCTATGCATGAAGAACTAATTATGAGAACTAAAGCGTGATTGCATGCTTATGAACTTGAGATTTCCTTGTGTACTCACGGGGCCATATCAATTAGTCTCTCCATCCTCAAAACTACCATTTGTTTTGTATGATCTCAGTTGTCTGCTGGAGAGAAGGAACACAATGAGCTGATAAAAAATTTTGACAGGATCAAAATTTTTGCTGCTACAGGTTCTACCAATGATGTCTCTTGCTGCCTACCGCACTAGGTCCTCTGTGTGTGTGTATATGTGTTAGTGTGTGGACAATGGAATTGTGCTTGTGTTCTACATACTTGTGGTCTTGAAGCACAATCTAGTATCTCCTGGCTCCTCTTGACTCCTTGAAGTGCTTCTCACCTTGTAGATGGACATAAGACCTTGTTGATTTTTTCCCACAAGATAAGCAACAGCTATGGATACATGATACCACAGTCAAGTTGGAAGCTTTTTTTCTAACTTTGATCACGTTTAATACTCATCATTGGCTTTGGCAGATACATGATTACTCTTTTACTTCAACCTTATATGTTGTTGTCATGTTGTTGGTCTGTATCTAAAATTACCATGATGATATATTGAGCTTCCTCTTGGGGATGTAAGATATTGGCATGATAGTGAGTCCTTATGTAAAAGTAACCGTTTCCAAACTCATCTATAAGAAAATTTTCATATGTTTATGGTTCAACTAGTAAAGGGACGTATTTTGAAATCTTTGATTGCCATACCTTGTATTCAAATGCAAGTGGTAAAAAGGATTCTCTTGGAGGAATTTCTTGAAGAGATTCTCTTGGAGAACAAAGAAAGAGGATTCTTTTAGGAAAATGTTCTTTTATGATGTTTCCTTTGGTGCTACAATTGTTATTATGTCCTGTGGATAGGGATGAGTTTCTATGTATGTTTTGTGAAAGTTAGTGGGATAGAATACATGCATCTTGGAAGAGGAGTGAGAACACAAAATGCAAACCAAAACTATTGTTCTCATTGATTGTGAAAGAGGTGAGACTCTCTTATAGAAATGGGGAGAGGGTGGCCTAGATCAAAGGCACCTTCCCTACATCAGTGGCAATCATCCCCTACATGAGTGGGACTAGCCCAAATCAAAGGAACCTCCCATGTGGGGGCCTTTGTGCTTACATCATCACTTAGGTCACACACTGGACACCTCATAGCACTAGATGTGCTTCTACAACACACACACACACACACACACATACACATGTGACTCCCCTAGATGCACACATGCACCTTAGAGCAAGCCCTTGACCATGCTTATCCCAACATACCCCCCCTCAAGGGTTTGCCTCTTGCAATGTCAAGGATACATCTAGTCACATAGTTTCTCATGCCATCTCATGGTGGTCAATGATAAATCTATGGCTAGGATCTCATGCTAGCAAAGGTGCCCAAGGGTCAAGGTTTACAAAAATGGGATAGATCCAACACATATCACATGGCCTACATCATATGGTCTCCAGAGGTGATTTACAAAAGACAAAACACATGACATTCTTTTTGGAGTACTACTCCAGGCAAAGAACCTCAAAATTTAACCAAGTGATGATAAACAAAAATTCAAAGACAAATTGCTTGAAAGGCAAAGTCCTTGTCTTCTGCCACAAAGTTTGATTGTGAATTTGTTGAAGTACTTTCTTCAATCATATTTGCCTGGGCATTTTGTGTAAATGCTTGATCATCTTCAAGCTTTCCAGTGCCCAAAAGTGATGCCTCTTGTTGAAAAGACTCACAAGAAATATGAGTATCATTCTTCATCTTGAAAACTTTGAGGAAGCCTTCTATGTTGATCTTGACCTCCATATACATTTTGTCATTTGCCAAAGAGGTTGACATGAAATTCAAATGTGAAGAGAGTAGATCTACCTTTTTCAATGATAGCACCAAGAATATCTCATCATCAAGAATTTTGTACTTGAGAAGTACAAAGTATTTCCAAAAGGAAACATACTTTGAAACATAGTCATCAATATTTGCATCCATTTGTTCACCACTATGAGTGATCATAGACTTCATGATTGTAGAGGAGAATTCAATAAAGTTTGTCTCACCATATGCATACCATACTTGCTCATCTCCATATATGTTGGCATGTCCTATGCTTCAATGCTTTTAGAACTGAAGTCTCTTATCAATGCATCAACCTTAACACACATTTGTACTTATTTCAAGCATGAAACCTCTCAAAATTGTACAAGAATTGGGCATATTCCCTTCAACTATCACTTCAAACTAGTCAATTACTTGCAGATGAATTTAAAAGTCTTCAACTTCCAACACTTGCTCAAAGTCAATGCAATGGATTCTTCAACCAAAAACTCTCAAAATTCTTCAAAGAGAAAATGTGGAAGTTGGAGACCAAAATTCGCACAGCTCGTAGCTCTATCCAAGAGGATTTTTATGCAAAAATGAAGGCCGTATACCAGAGATTATCCTCAACCAAGAAAGAGTGCAATGTTACGCCAGGTCACCATAAAGAAGCCCTTCAATTTTGACTGTGTTTTTGACAATTATGGCTGATTTTGTGGACCAATTGTCATCAAATTTTAGCAACAGATTTGTCATAATGTCGCCCACCCATGGCTAGAAGGGATTAACAAATAGTCGTGACATTGGGTGGAATTAGACTAATAGCACACAATTCGGGTCGGCACAGGCGACAAGGATCAAAACTTGAAGAATGCTCTAAGCCAAAGATGCACCCCAGGGTGTAGAAGCTTTAGTTCAAAGGATTATGCAAATGGTGGATTGTACTCAGAGAACAAGCTCTCACAAATTTGGGGAAGAAGAGGGGAAGAAATGGAGATGATGAAGAAACTTGAAAAAGTCTAAGAATTCATACTAGGGAGCATCTAATGCTAGGCTAATAAGCTAGATCTAAAGCTCTGATACCAAATGTAGAAGTTAGTGGGATAGAATAGATGCATCTTGGAAGAGGAGTGAGAACACAAGATGCAAACCAAAAGTGTTGTTCTTATTGATTGTGAGAGAGGTGAATCTCTCTTATAGAAATGGGGAGAGGGTGGCCTAGATCAAAGGCACCTTCCCTACATCAGTGGCAATCAGCCCCTACATCAGTGGGATTGGCCTAAATCAAAGGAACCTCCCATGTGGGGGCCTTTGTGCTTATATCATCACTTAAGTCACACACTAGGTACCTCATAGCACTAGATGTGCTTCTACAACACACACACACACACACACACACACACACACACACACACACATGTGACTCCCCTAGATGCACACATGTACCTTAGATCAAGCCCTTGACCATACTTGTCCCAGCATGTTTATGGTCCCCAAGGATGTCTCTTAAGGGGAACAAGTAACCATCGACTTTTATGCTTCTTAAGGATGGGTATCCATAAGGTAAGTTGCCATGGACATCTATGTCTCTTAATTCAAACAATTTTATAGAGGATGCTATGGATATACATATTGCCCGTTGGTGCTACTTATGATTCCCTTTGAGACAAGGTAGTTTTGTCACTGTTATGAGGCACTAGAATTTTTCCTAAGTGCCCCCTTACTAGTTTTGCAGCTTGGTGACATGTGCTTTTCTAACTTCATTTTTATTGTGATGGTACCAGGAGAGTCGACATACCTCTCCATTGGATTTGCATTTTAAAATCTTTGGCATGTTTCGATGGACTTAAGATATGGACTTAAGATATGGCTTTGGCTTGATTATGACAAGTACTTTGAGGCATATTTCCTTTGACTATTGTATAACAGGAATGAACTAATTGTTGGAGAAAAATCTTAACTATCTTTGTGTAACTTGGATACTTTAATAATATGATTTTGGGTATTTAGGTTCATTATCACATTGATGCTCTATCTAAAGGGGTTGAATAAGAATGGATTATTTCCATTTGCGGTCCAGAAAGGGCAATGACATATGATTGCATATGATGTACTTGAACATTTCAAAATGGTCCAGTAGTGTAGTAGTTTAGATTTTTTGATAAGGCAAACACACATTGGTATACCCATTGTAAGATAACCAAAATCGTGCATCTAATGGCTATCCTTGATTTGATTGGTTTAAGTTTTAGACCTGTTTATGGCAGGGGGACCATAGGACCAACTCCTTCCCTTGGTGGCTAGGCAATGATGCTTGGACCTGACATAGAGTTTTTAGATGGAAACATTGCCCATGGTATGTAATCGAGAGGATCCATACTCTTTTCAGATGTTTGTTATTCGAGAGCGATGGAGCTACCTAAGGTAAGTTGCCACTTGAAGCTCTTCACATCTGGTTATTAGTTTGACTTGATGTGTTGCCATGGAAGCTCTTCCCCTATGCATGAAGACCGATTTACGAGAACTAAAGCATGATTGCATGTTTATTAACTTGAGATTTCCCTGTGTATGCAAGTTTCTCCATCCTCGAAACTACCATTTGTTTTGTATGCTCTCGGTTGTCTTTTGGAGAGAGAGGACACGATGAGTTGAGCGAAAATTTTGACATGGCTGAAATTTCTATTGCTACAGGTTCTACGAGTTCTACTTGCGATGTCTCTTGGTGCCTACTACACTTTGGTTCTCTGTGTGTGTGTATGAGATGATCCATACCCTTTCTATATGTTTGTTATTCGAGAAGTCTCAATTTATTAGGGAGGTTCTAGTTGTATACTTGGAGCTTTAATTTTAATTTGAATATCAAGGATGTTCTTTGGATACTTTGTACTGATATCCTCGACAAACTGGTCAAGAGACTTTCACTTGATACACTTTACAGATATCCCCAACCAATTGGTCTAAGGTCTTAATTGGTCTAAGGGATTTTCCATGATTATGGATACTTGGCTTCCCTCCACCAACTAGTGGGAGAATGACCCATAAGAACTGACTACATTACTTGATTTGTTTTTACCTAGGGAAATAGTCTGACCCCAATCCACCTTATTTGATATCCTAAAAAAGTGTGCAAACATTTTTCACACAGTTATAGATAGGCATTAGCAATATCTTTGGATTACATTAAGACATTCAATTTATCTACATAAATCCTAGATACATTTATGTTTACATATATTAACTTCTCCATGTCATTGAGGTCACTAAAACACTCTTCAAACTGTGGTGAGTTCACCATGGTTTAGATATCATGGATGGCATAAGGTACTTAAAAAATATATATGCATATACTCTAAATCCCTTGTTAAAAAAAAAACACATACATAATTTGAAACTTTGGACACTATATGGGAGTTGAAAAGGCCAAAAAACCCTAGAAACATCTACAAACATGGGTATGTTTCAATGATTATATAATTATCACACTGTAATTAATCACAAAAAAAAAACATGGTAATTAGGTATACCACGTGATATATATGATTAGTATGATGTATTAGTGGAGTACTATACTGGTATATTAAAATACATGTAGCACTGCTAAAAATTGCACATTGTATTTACACAATACCATGTGGTGTGTTCAATTACCACGTGAAGCCCGCCTATAGCCAATCCCAATAACAAAATGTTACTAGATCATTTTATATTGCTCCAAGCCTAATCTAAAAACATTTGACGTGTTTTAAAATTCCCATTTTAAAACTCCCGTAGCAAATCCCTGGTGACACCTAAGAGGCTACATTGGATGACAAGTTGAATATTTAAAAACACTAATGCACCTAGGTCCATAAAATGTTAATCTTCCATGCCTTTCAAAAATGCATAATAAAAATTCCTACCTCAATTGCTATAAATGGAGATTTTTATTGGAAATGATACTTAATGAAACAACCACTTATAACTCCAACTGAGAGAGAGAGGGAGAATCCAATTAAGATCATAAAACATAGTTTTGTAGTAAACTCTTCACATAATTGCTTTAAGATATGTGATGCATAAATCTTTTTTCATGGAATCAAACAAAAACTAGAAATTTTGGATTCTAATGTCCTTATGTTGTTTTATCTTTTTGCAAAAATTACATGTAAAACATTAAAAAAAATCATTATGAAAAGGATAGGTTGTAGAGATGTGCAGATTTAATTGTTAGAGTAGAGAATCTCAAATACAAAAAACCATTCCTCAAGGTAATTGTGTGTAATAGTGTATTTAATTTAGTGGAAGTGAGAAATGCTTTCCATCTTGCTTAGCAAATTTACAACCTAAAAAATCAACAATATGATTAACAAAAAAATATTTGAATAAAAGAAATATCACTTTCAATGAGTTTTTGCACATTATTTCCCAATTGATATGCCTCCCTTTCAATGAGTTCATATTCATTCTTATGCATTGGATGGTCGAAATAAAAGTTTGAATTTGAAGGATAGAAATAAATGCTAGATCTCTTGAAATATTGGTGAGTATAACAATGACATGTGAAAACTTAGAAAGTGGAATCCAATAATCGAAGACCAAGCCACTAGTTCCTTTGCTCTAGACTAAAAATAGAATTTCAAGAAGCATGTGTGTGGGTCAAATGGAACACAAGAGCCAATATAGTTGACCCAATTGGGAGTTTACCTTGGGGTACATGGTGTGATGGTTGCATCTCATGAGGCTATTTTATTAAGAAGACTAGAATGACTCTCTCTCTCTCTCTCTCTCTCTCTCTCTATCTCTTCATTTGTATCTCAGTGGGATTATTTCTATAAAATGAAAAATCTATCATCTCTAAGTCATCAAGCCCCACATTTTTCTACTATGTGTGATAACTTGTTGTGCTACATGATATTTGTGATATATGTGATTTCAATCCTTGGTTCAACATCAGATGAGTCATCTTTATCTTCTTGGTATTGTTCATGTTTTATAAAAATTCTCTCAGCTTGTCTCGTCTCTCCACATGTTTGTTTGTGGTATTGGAGTATATGTAAATAGTCAAGGCAGTGAGCTTTGTAAGAATGAAGGACGCAAAAGCATGATGTTCCATTTCATTAGGCCCAAAAACCACAAATGCTAGGTTGGACTTCTAGACAGCAATGACAAACACTACACATCCCATTAGAAGATTGGAAATTACATTTTGTAATTTCCAATTTTAATCCAAAAGAATCAACATTTTGTATCATTGCATGCACAAATTTGGTTGTATTCCTTCTCTTAAGATTGGAAGCATGGGTTTCAAATGTTCCAAGATTCTACCTACGATGGTTTTCCAATCAACATAGGATTGTCTTTGGAGATAAGGTATCATGCTTAAAGAAGGAGAGAAGCAAGAAAAGGGTGGATACAAACCTACTAAACAAAGTTATGAACTGAGGTTATTGTTGACTAAGTAGATGCAATCACAACTTTATCAATGTAAACAAATTTCGTGGGTTTTGCTTGCTTATAACCTTTTACATATTTAATATGAAGTTCTAGGGTCTCCCTCGGGTCTCCACTATGTTTAAACCCTATATAGCACATGTTTTGAAGGGCGATTTCAAAAATTACATACTTACATATTTTCATTTCCTATATACACCCCTTTTGTAAATTTTGAGATGATAAAAGTACTTGTTCCATATGAAAATTCTCACTTTTTAAAGTAAAAAACCCATATGTATCATGTATGATTTATGTAAGTACTCTCCAAGAATTAAAAACCCCTTTTCTTGAACAAACGTACTAAATATTTCTTAGTGAAATCCTTATGTATGGAGTGAAGCCTATTTCCATGATATTGACTCTAGTAGGCAAGCTACAAGTACAGAGAAACTTCATATGACAACATCTCCATGTCATGTGGGTGGTGGCCCACTCACCAAGCATGCATGGAAGGAAAACATTCATTCAACAAGAGGGGTATTTTCAATTCTTTTTTCATAGATATATACCCTATGAATGCTCTATGAATACAAGTGGTATGTGGCTATACTATAATGTGCTCCTCCCTGGCCCCGCCACCTCCCTCCCATTTGCCCCTTGCTTTCTTGATACCATCCTATGATAGCAAAGGTTAGAGTGGAAGACAAGTAGACAATTAGAGGACAATGGACATTCGCTAATGTTTTAATGGCATTAATAACCATGCCATAAGAGTGATTTGACCTTACTACATGGCAGAATAGTGGACATTTTGATGTGGTTGTTATCATGGTCTTAGGTTGTAAGGGGTTTTTCTATCATCACTTAACCATGCCGTGGTGTTGGGTGTGTGTTGGAAGTAGGGCAGGGGTGTGTTGGGGCCCCGGGGGGGGAATAGTTATCTTGCTACATGTAGAATAGCTCGTTATTCAATGAATGTAAGATTTTTTCAAATTGGGGGACTTACATATTGCATCAGGTTTTAAAAATACTCATCCAAAGTAATAAATTTAAGTCAATGCACAAGAGAAGACCTTCAAACATGTACCAATTGAAGGGTTGTAAAAGTTTTGTGAAAAAAATGTATTGTTTTTAACATAAGGGTACTTTTATGCATGCTTGTTCCCTTGTGTTACATGTCATTGTTTATAAGGTTTGCACCTTACGTTACCCGTATAAGGTGCAAATCCCATACCTTTTACTAATTAGCAAGGGTATGATCAAACATTCCAAGAGGAGGAGGAGAAAGAGAGAGAATGCAATACAAAGAAAATGAGAGAGGGTGAAAACAAATCAAGGTATTTAGGTGAATTTAACATGACCAAATATGACATCAAAATTTGACAAAGGCCTTGCTAGCATGAGCATGGTAAGGTGGTCCTTCTTGATGCCTTAGCATGTGCATGGTATGTAGGGGGTGTTTAAGAGTGGTATTCTCATAGTTATTCTTAATGCCACGAGGGAGGCGCAAACAAGGTAAGCATGTCACATGCTAATTGACACCATTTAAAATGACTAGGACGAGAATCTATAATTTAATAGCAAGGTTATGACCATTGGAAGAACTTGGCCCTTGGATTTAATCTAGTCAATGCGGGCCATTAGATTGAAATCAATTACCATGTCCATCCTCATGGGCCATGGTTTCTCATGTCTCATGTCACCTCTTTACCCTTCCCCTCCCTCCCAATCTCTGTTTCTTTTCAATATTCTCTATTTCTATCTGGTAGTCTCTCAATTTGTTTGAGACTATCTTAGCAATCGCAATGGCTTCGAAGAAATGCCTTTGCAAGTAAGCAATGGGAAGCTTGTGGCTTACCACGAGCTTCATATCGATTAAGAATGTGAATTTTCAAGGTGGTTGGAAGGGTAAGGGGGACGATACTATGGAGGGCTAACTTTTTAGCATTAATCCATGGCAAAAACGCCCTTAATGAATTTAGAATTCAAATTCGAAGTTATTGTTGTCATCACGTAGTAATAGGGAGCTAATTTTTATCTTTAGGATTTTTAAAAAGTTTGTGGAGCATAGAAAACTATGAGAGCTAATGCGTAGGTCAAGTGAGGGCCAGTACTACGGAATTGTTTATCCAAAAAAAAGGTGAAAGGGGAGCTTGACACCATTTTTTGTATGATGAGTACTGAATGGCACCTCCCTACCTATTGGGGTTGCTAGTGACATTTCAAAGGTAGTTGCCTCTTTATTGGCCCCTTTACCCTTTAGTCAGCACGATAGTCATGCAACAAGGCCAAAAATAGTAACTGTGTTATGATTTCCTCTAAGAGGGCATTCCTACGATGCTCATGGTGTTAGAGTTAGCTCAAATGTCCACCTCTCATGTAACCCACCAATATTCTGTGTACCCAATGTTGTAAGGCCCCCATATGAGGAGAAGCCATGATGGGTATCGGATATTGGGAGGGATCCCCAGTTTAGACACTGGAAGGGGTCTTAGAGTAGACCAGATGGTTATGAGACGGCTTAGGAGCCAAGAGTAGATACCCGTCTGCACAAAGGGGGGGTTCGGGGGGGCGATAGCCCCCCCGATAGCAGGGGGTCCGGGGGGCGCAGGCCCCCGGTGGGGGTCTGGGGGCAAAGCCCCCAGCGGCAGGGTCCGGGGGCTGCCGGTAGCCCCAGGCCCGACGGTATGACCTATGCGCGATCCTTCATCTGCCCGACGGCATGTTTTCTGAAGGGTCGGTTGGTCTTCCAGGCCGACTGTCTATTAGGCCGACTGCCTATTACAGGGCCGACCGTCAACCACTTACACTATATAAGTGGCCACCCCCTATCATCAGATCACCAGTTCTTCACGCTCATAGTCCTCCGTCCAGCATCTGTCTAGATCACCATCGAAGCTCTGTCTGTAGAGCGCACGGGTGGACAGCCAACCATCAGTTGTATCAGCAGTTTGGTATATCAGAATTTTTGTATTCTCTCCAGCTTTCCATCGTGTACTTGCGTTTTGTTGTTATCTTCCGCTGCGTACTATTTTCTTACACATGGTGAGGTTCAAACAACAGACACAATAGAAGAAATGTTTTTCTACGTATTTTTGAAAAGGTTGCAGTGACTTTTCAATGAAACGGGATGGTGTAATTGGTTGCAATCCACGAAAACGTAGGCAATCCTATTTGCAAACTTAATCTTCCAAATTTTCCAGATGTTAGGGGTAGTCCCTAAAACCATGGGGAGAAGATTGGAAACTATATATAATGCACTCTAAAAGTTGGGAGTGATACTCTGCCTACCTGTGTTCAATTAATTTGAGCATGTCTAGGGGTGGTTAGGGGCTTAGCACATGGGAAGAAATAGGATGGGAATGGGAAAAGGTGGTCCCATGCATATTTCTATCCTATTCCCATCCCACCATGTGCTAACAAAAAAAGAACTAGGGATGGGTTTAGGAGGAAGAGGACACATGGCATCATTTCATGTGTTTAAGAGGTGGGGACCTTGTGGGGACAAGAACACATGTCATCCTTCCATGTTTTTGAATCCCGGCTGTGAGGGTCTAGAGGCCATGGTCCAAGATGGGAGAAAAAGTGGCTACTCCCAAACCACTTGGTGTAGGATGGGAGTAATGATGACAAAAATATTCCCATCCTAAACCCATGCTAGCCCCATCCATGTGCTAAGGCTTAGTTTGGGAGCTCAAAAAGGATTCAGGTTGGGTTGGGAGAGCACATTGAAGGGAACGCCGGGGGTTCCACGTAGCTGATCGAGGAGAAGACTCGGGAGGATAAAGCGAAGGAGCCGGCTCTTTGGAGAGACCGTCTCCAGGGCGGCGCAGGGAGGCTGGGAGGAAAGTGAGGCCAAAGTCTTTGGATTTGCCAGAGGGCGGGGCAGGGGCGTGACAAAAGCCAAAGGTGCTGATTACAGGAGCGTTAGCAGAAAGGGCAGCAACAACAATAACAAAGACAACAACAGAAGGGAGAGAGGTTTCTTCGCTTGGTGCGCACACTAGTTGAGAGGGAGGAGATTCGGTGGGGGTGCGGGTGGTGGTGGAGCTAGAGAAGGTGCGCGAGCCATGATACCGGGGGGACTCGAGTATGCGCAGGCAAGGAAGCTACAGCAGAAGGTAGGGCGTGAGGTTAAGACGTGAAAGAGAGTTTGAGAGAGGCGGTGTCAAAGATGGAATGTTTTTGCAAATTGTATAGCAGGCCAGAGGGCTAAATACTGAGAGCGAGACCAAGCGCGCGAGCGAGATCGAGATCGATCGAGAGAGAGAGAGAGAGAGAGAGAGACTGGCGAAGCTGCGAACTTTTGCATATTGTATATTAGCGAGCAGAGAAAGTGATTAGTAGCCAGCACAGAAAGTAATTTGCAGCTGCAACTGTTGCTGGATGCGGTGGATCAGGGGCGAGGAGAGGAGCTATGGAGTGAAGTTTGCACGGGAGTTTGTATTCTCTGTTGAAGGTGAAAGCTGCAAACACATGATGATTCTCGAGTAGATGTGCGATCACCAGAGAAGGCTATATGGAGCAAAGTTTGCACTTTATGGAGCAAAGTTAGCATTCTATGGAGCAAAGTTTGTGTTCAGTGTTGAACGTGGAAGCTCCAATAATTCTCGAGTAGACGTCTGGAGTGAAAAGCTTGCATTATCTGCGCGCGGGAGGAGGAAGCTGCAAAAGTATGCAGATGGGCGAGTAGACGACGACGACAAGGCTAGTGTGCAAAGGAGGAGGTGGAGCGAGCGCCATAGCCAAGCTTCCGACAGAGCTTGGGCACCATCGAAATAGCCATAGGCTATGGAAGCACCACAGGCTATGGAGGGGAAGAGGGCGACGGAAGGATTGATGTAATAAAGTTGGCCGATTAGGAGATTATCAAAGTTTTTCACGTAGGTTTTCACGTACAAATTTTGACGTACGTTTTCACGTAAGTCGGCGCCATGCAGGACTCACTTTGCGGGAGCATGGGGCGGCCTTTGGCTGCCCATCGCTCACTTCACCCAGCTCCCCAAAGCCCTTCTTCTTCTTCACCTCCTTCTAGCTTGCTCATCAATGATCCTCCCCCTCCCCCCGATGCCTTCCTCCCTCGCTTCGACTACACCTCCGCCTCCAGTCCCTCCTCCCGCTTGCAGCAGCAGCAGCACCCCCCCCCCGATAGCCTCTCCTCCTGGATCGACCTCATCGACGAACTCATCGACCCCCCCCCCGAACCCATGATCTTCTCCCCCGCTCGTGACTCCTCCCCTCCCGATTTGGCTTCCGCTTACTCTTCCTTCAGCGACGACTTCGACACAGACCCGCACCAACAATCCTCCCAGCCGCCTTTCGACGCTGACCTGAAGCAGGAATCGTCTTCTTCTAGCTTGCTTTCTCATCTCGACTCGTACCGATTTCCGCCTCACCAACAGGCCAGATCTCCTGGTACCGCGCACTTCTATCATTCCCAACAGCAGCAGCAGCATCAGCAGCATCATCATCAACAACCGCCGAGAATCCCATCTAGCCCAAAATCGCCCTACCAGCCCGTTTCCAGTGCCCTCCATAAGGTACTCAGTGCACCTCAATTGAGTCGCCTGGAATCTACTCGGAGGCAGGCTCCTACCCCTCTCTTCCTTCCCCCAGCCATCACCTCTTCCAGTAGGCCCCAGTCAACATTCCATAACCGCACCCCTTCCGTCCCTTCCACGGACTTCCGGGCAGCCGACTTCAGTAGAGTATCAAGAAGAAACTCCCTCGATGTTTCTGGGAACAGTTCCCCGAGCTCGTATTCAAACTCCCCCCCGAACTTACCGAGCTCTTTTCCGTCCATGGGTTACCTCTCTCACCAATTGAATCAGCAAAGAAGTCCCGTGATGAACAATATGCAGCCTATGCAACGACACGGAGCCTCGTTACCGCAAAACGGTCAGCGAGAGCTGGTGGCAGGTCTTCACCCCAGGCACCCTCTTGGCATGATGCACTCCATGGGCTTTCCAGGGAGATCTCAATCGGTACGGTGTCTATTCCCGGGAAATTTTGAATGCACGATGCAAAGATTGCCGTTTCACATCGCTGAATGCGACATTTTCGATGTGATTAAATTCTCAAATGATGTCCAATCTGTTGCCCTCTGTGCTGTTGCCCCCGGTTTCTAATCACAAATTGAGCATGCTTTTTGCCGATGGAAGAGGCACTCCACAATCGCCGACTTTACTTGTAAGTCTGTCATGCAGGTTGCAAAACAACAAAGCATAATATAATTTTCGTGTCTGTGCAGGAAAATCAAGACAGCGGCTTGCGTTTGGTTCACCTTCTTCTCGCATGTGCTGAAGCTGTTGCCAGAGAAGAATATTTCGCCGCAAAAGAAATCTTACTTCAATTGCAGGAGATTGTCTCTACAAATGGCGACTCCATGCAAAGGGTAGCGGCCTATTTCACCGATGCTCTTCATTCAAGATTGACAGGGACTGGGAGCAGGTCTTACATGGCTCTGAGGTCTTTCGATCCGGCAACAGCTGATGAAGTTCTTGCTGCATTCCAAATTCTGTACCAAGCGTGTCCTTACGTAAAGTTTGCTCACTTCACTTCGAATCAGGCTATATTCGAAGCTTTTGAGGGGGAGCAGAGGGTACATATCGTGGATTTAGATATCATTCAGGGATACCAGTGGCCAGCTTTCATTCAAGCGTTGGCGGCTCGTCCCGGAGGTGCACCACATCTTAGAATTACTGGAGTTGGGATGCCGCTCGAGTCTGTGCAGGAAACAGGAAAAAGGCTTGCAGAGCTAGCGGAATCTTTGCACGTGCCGTTCGAATTCCACGCTGTGGGAGAAAGATTAGAAAATCTAAAGTCATATATGGTTCAGAGAAGGATCGGGGAAGCACTGGCTGTAAATTCGGTCAACAGGTTGCACCGGCTCCTTTCAGAGCCCATGAGCCCAGTTATCGGCATACTCCACATGATTAGAGAGCAGGCTCCAAATATCTTCACGCTGGTAGAGCAAGAGGCGAGCCACAACGGGCCATTCTTCCTTGGCCGATTCTTGGAAGCACTCCACTATTATTCAGCGATTTTCGACTCTATAGATGCTACTCTTCCTCAAACCAGTCCCGAACGAACAAAAGTGGAACAACTGGTCTTCTCCAACGAGATTACCAACATAGTCGCTTGCGAGGGACCCGAGAGGGTGGAAAGACACGAGAAGCTGGAGAAATGGAGAAAGATGATGGAAGGAATTGGGTTCCAAAACGTGCCGTTGAGCGCAAATGCAGTGAATCAGTCGAAGCTACTGTTGGGTCTGTACCCATGCGACGGATACACGCTAGTTGAAGACAGAGGAAGTTTGCTACTGGGCTGGCAAGATAGACCCATAATCGGAGCATCTGCATGGCGATGTTAGAGCTGGATTTGGTAACAGATCAAAGAGAAGCTTCTGATATTGGAGTGATCGCGCGCTACCATTCTGAAATCGAACTCGATGCAGATCGAGGGAATTGAAAAGAAGTGATACAGTGCCAACATATTTTAACTGTTTGCAAATGAGAAATAGCAGATTTTAATAGTAAATGAAGATTGCAGCATAAACCTCCACAGATGCAAATTCTAAATGAAGGGTTTGCAGCATGAACCTGTAGTACAAGTTCAACAACCCCTGCAGCTTAAATGACTCGAAAGATGGAATGCATCTCTATAAACCTACATTATCACAAACACATTAAAGTACGTGCCACAACACGACTATGATTCACTCAAAATAGAGGTTTTTGTGTTAATTAAGTTAGTAAGATCGGCTTACTTCAGCAACTCAAAGTACAAGTTTTACATTCGGGTTTTGTGTTTAATTGTCTAAACTTGGGAGAAAATTAGAGAAGGATGATTCATTTAAACGACAGGTTTCAACGGGTTTTTTGTTCGTGTTTTGTGCTCAATTATCTAAACTTAGGAGAAGGGTGAGCAGCTCGGTCCTTAGTTTGTGTGCTTGCAAGAAATTGTGTGTTTATAATGACACATGTCATCCCAATGAGCATCATTTGCTTAGCTTTTCTCGTTTTTATTTTTTCACTTGCAAGTTGCCACTAATCACTCTCAACGAAAATTTATGTAGCTTGGGAAATTTTTACGTTTTTAGAATGTTTTATATATATAGTCATGACTCATGTCTTTGGTGGCTCTTTGGATGGTCCCATTTTATGCTTATGAATTTTTAAATTGCTATATCTCTTTAGAGCACTCTTAGAGCATAAGTAGTACAATTTTTTAGAGGTTTCATTAAAAAAGTTGTAAAATCAATTGGAACCTTGTCACTAGTTCCAACACATTAAGGAGACAATTAAAGGGATGTATGTGGAAGCAATTATCAAATGCCATATGCTATTAAATTATCAAGATTTTTAGATCAAATAAGAAAGAGATGGGCTTTAGCTTCCCTTCATTCACTCGCTAAAGCTTCACTAGATGGTTGCTCACATTTGTAGCTTTAATAGTTATATAGATTAAAGTCATATGTACTAAGATTGTGACCTGTATCTAAACTCGTTTTCACTTATGCATATGGAAAATAGCCAAGAAATATATAGCTTTGAAATATAACCATATATACTTGGCCATAATGTACAAGGGCTTGCTATTTTTGTATATTTTAGATGTGCACACCCCTAGTTCTTGCAAGCTCTTAAGAGTTTTTTTCATAGCTAGTAATTAGTTTGAAAATAATTATAAGTTGTGTAGCAAATACCCATGCATGAATCGGTTCTCAATGGCTTAGCTTTGCTCTTAGTAGCTTCTAAGGCTCGTTTGAAGTGTTAATTACTTCCCCTTTTTAAAAAAGTGGGAGTAGTTTTTGAAGGTTGCACTTGCAATAGCTAAATATTTTAACATTTTAGCACAAAATAAGTATTAAAATATTTTGGAAAAGTTAACAATGATTAGACTATTGCTCAATAATTACTCATCTCATGGCATGAAAACGTTTATAAAAAGTGTTTGCCATCTCCATTAGTTTCTAGGACTATAGATGCGTAGTTTTCATACAATATTTTTAGTGTTTCTTTGTATTCAACAATTTAAATTATCAAATCACACCTTCCTATTTTCACTTATGTTGGTGGGAAACACCATTGCATATAAAATGGTACCATTGCATACAAGTAAGAAATAAATAAAAGCACTAGTATTGCGAATAAAGTGGATACCCTTGCCCAAAATGAGAACTAACTGATATATTCCTTTTTAATGTAAAAAGTTGAGACTTTTTCTAGCAGTTTTAAAAACTCGGGGTGATTTAAATCGCAATTTTAAGAACATCAATTATCATGGTAATTCTTAGAAGCAAATAGAGTGCCCATATAAATTTCCTTACGGTCAAAGCATTTGAAAATTTGTCATTTTTTTATATACATTTTTTTTGAAAGATATATGAGTTACTTGGGTATTATTTCACAACTAAGAATGTGAGATGAGCTTTGTGTTTCTCTATGAGGGCCTCATCATTTTTATTGACAATGATATGTTCATTACAATCAAGATCATCATTATTTTCACTATATGAAAAAGTAGATGATCTATCCTCCTCAATTTTGTCAATAATAGTATTGTGTCTATCAATTCAGAGATATCATGACGCTTCCATTTGCATGCAAGTTCAATATCGAAGAGGAGTCAATAAGATTTATGGCATATGATGAAATCTTTTTAAAGAGGATGTTTATTGTCTTCTTTTCAAGGGATAAATCATTTGTTTATAATACAAGCATGGGTATTTCTTCAAGATCAAGCACACCTAATAACTTTTCTTATCATTTTCCTTTTTGGCCTTCCACAATTTTGAAATGTATTTTTATTTTAATGGATTAGCATGGGTGGTTCTAAACTACTACATAACAATGGAAGTCACTTGGAGGTCACTTGCCCTTAATTCATCAACTTGAAGATTTCTACCACCTTTGCAAGAAAACATGGATGTCCAACATCCAAGTGCATCATCTCGTGAAAGTGTTGGAATCATAGAGCAAACCTTCAAATCTTGCAAGCTACTAGATTACATTTTAGTAAGTTTTGTAATGAAGCACCCAGATACATCCCCTTGAAAGTATATTAATCAAAGATTAATAGAGGTTGAATAGGTTATCCTAAAGTAGAGGATGGTTTTGGATTTGCAAAGGATTAATCAATTAATATTTCTACTCTTGAGATGATCAGGGGTGATAGTCTGGTCCTCAACATTAAGTGTTATAACTCATTGTAAACATCTTCACTTCAAGAATATAATTTGCCTTTTAAATCATACTACTCTTCTTGGATATGCATCTTCATAGTCAAGATCAAGGGGGATTCACAACAAGGACTCCCTATGGTGTAACATGAGTGTAAGGGAGGGGGGTTTTTGGAAGGTGTACTGGGTTAAGCTTATAAGCTAGCACAGGTAAGGGGGTTTCTTTGTGGCTTGGGGAAGGGAGGGGGGCCGAGGGTGTGTGTGTCTAGGGGGAGTTTGAAGGAGGAGGGGGATGGACATGGGGAGTGGAAAGGGATGTCTTTGAAGAAGTCTCTAAAATGGATTTTCTTTATCATTGGACTACTTATTGATAGCTTGTAGCTTAAAATGATACTTAAATACATTTGGATCTTTCATTTTCTATTTTGTTCATGTGAATTAATCAATAGCAAAATCTATACTAGTTTGTCTCTTCAAGAAAATATGATATTAAAAATCACCCAAATATGTATATTAACACTAGTTTGGTAGAAGGACATAAAAATGCCCTAGGACACTTTATGTCTAGTTAACTTAGCCACCTACTACAATTATCCAAAAACATCGATAAGCTCTTTTGGGGTTTTGATTATCTACCCTAATAACTTATATGCTGAAAAAAACTTGGAATTATTAAGGATTGGAACTTGCACCTATTACTCTGAATTCTCCCAAACGTTTTAAGGTCAACCTAACACGAAAATTTCAAGTTGTTTTCTTAGGTTTTAGATAAAATGGCCATACTTCTCTATTAGAATGAGTTTTTTTCTATTTTTCAAGCTCTAAACTTTAAAAATAACTATAACACATATTTTTAGATTGCTTTGGAGCTAGATAATTCTACTTATTATGATTTATGGCCTCGATCGTAATTTTAGAGAATGTTGACAGTGAGGCAAAATTTGATGTTTTGCAAATTCTTGGACACATCTGACAAGTTCCAAAATCAACCATACCTTTTATATGTTTTTTATAGGATATTATGGAGTAGTGTGAGCTTTAAGGGGACCTAATATCATGTAGAACACCAAATTCAAACCATATTTTGATTGTTCATTATGCTGTAATTCATGCTAAATTTAAGGTACAAGGGTTAAAGGGTATCATAAGAACCTTCAAGACTTTAAATTATACTTATAGGGTTCCTCTAATCATGAATGAGTGATACCAATTAAGAAATTTTATTTGAGATTAGCACTTAATATGTTTAGTTTTAGCCTTTATTTTGATGTCATGACTTTCCTGATGATATAATATTGTTATAGTTAAGATATGACACATTGTGGCCATTATGTGTAGTATATAAAGATGCTTCTTAATGAAATGCGACTTATAATGCAGCCCTCTAGGCTAACCACTCTTGTTAATTGCCAAATCAATCTTACCAAAATGATTTTTAAATAACTTTTTGTCACTCTTAGGTGTTTGATATACTTATAAATACTCTGTAAAAAATGAGAGCTTTGAAATCATTTTTATTTTTAGGCATGCTAAATAAAGTTTCAAATCTGAATATTCTCTAGGTGAAATGTTGTGTTACCAGACATTTGTGAGAATATTTTAATGACATGTAATAGTTTCTTGTGCTCCTTATATTTTTAGAAAATAGTCCTATGAGTCTACCTTAAGCTCAAGAGAGGAAATTGCCAAAAAGTGCATCTACATCAACTTTGCTACCAAACTAGTGTTAAGAGTGCATTTGAATATTTTCTTACACATTAAATAGAGGTAGCATATGCATATATAGTCAAAGCCTAAATAAATTGTATATTAAAAAAAGGGTGTATTATGGTTACTATCCTAGGTAATACACTCCTTAAATAGGGATAGCAACAATTTTACAATGGAAAACTTATAAGCTTAAATAGGGGTATTTATTATCATAAGGACACCTTAAATAGCGGGCTTTTATAAGGTTTCTGCACTGCAGGTGACATGGCCCTTTTATAAGAATTAAACCCCCCGAGGTCAATATATTCCCTTCCTTGAAATTGTTCTTGCTTGACCTCACTCTCAATCATTAAGGTTCATGCACCAAACCACACATTTGATGAACTAGAATAACGATGCAATATGGAGAAGAGGCTCTTTGTTCTTTCATTAGTGAAGATTTGGACTAAAAAATGATCTCATGAGAATTGGATTGAGAAGATTGATTAAGACTAAGAAGGCCTAGGATGGGTCCCAACCCTCTTACAAGGCGCACTTCCTTGGGCATGGGGGGTGCCCATTGTCCCCTAAAAGTGCACTTTGCAAGGCATGGGGGCTCCCCATTGCACCACAAAATTAGTGCAACTTTCCAATTCCCATAAAGGAGGGTCCCTTTCCCAAAATCTGTCCTGAATAGCAGCAACCACTCGAGATTTGGATTTTTTTTTAAAAAACATCCAAAACCTTTCCTTAACCATAACTATTGACCCAAAACCAAATATCATCCCCCAAATCCATGTTTTAATCACCCTATTGCCATTTTTCAAATCTAAAATCCTTGTTGCTTCAACTTTTCTCACAGCTATCATGGCTTCCTTTTGGAATAAAATGTTACCCACTCTTCCTATGCACCAAGCCCATTATCCAACCCCTTAATCCATTCACTTTGCTTGGCAGTCACTACAAGGTATCAATGGATTTCTAATGTGTATTTTGATGAAAATTAGTATTTACAACCCCTTAATCCATTTGCAATAGTTGGTATGGCCATTGGGATGTCCATTGGAAAATCCCTATTAGTATAGTCATCTAGCCTTAATGGTAACTGATAGCATCTGCATAAACATGATAGGGCCCCAATATTGTGTGTTTTTTTTTAAATTATGGAGCAAGATAGGCTTGTTTCAGCCCCATTGTGCCCCACTATAATTGAAAACTATTGTCTCTGATTTTCTTAATTGCAGGTTTCGAGGGTGCTGGTCACCTACAGTCATGTTGTTGCTTGTTGTAGGATAGGTGTTCACAAGTGTAGCATAGGTCCTCGGGTCGTGTTTTGATGAGAGGTGTAGGATAAAGCGTGGAAAGTAGATCTCATGCGCACATGAATGAGAAAGAGAGCTTGATCACAACGATTAGTGGAGGCTCTCGCCTCAAGGGGGTTTTAGGGTTCAAAAGGGGGATAGGGTTGAGAGAGCTAACTAGGAGTTCCAGGGTTCAGAGGGTGTTACAAGGTTTAGGAAGAGTCCAAGGTTAAGGAATGGAGAGCTAGTCTCCTTCATACATTCAAGGGGTAAGGGTTGAGGAGGAGGGACAAGGAAGGAGGAGGAAGAGAAGGGAGGAGGAGGAGGGAGGAGGAGGGAGGAGGGAGGAGGAGAAGAAGGGAGGAGGAGGAGGAGGGAGGAGGAGGAGAAGGGAGAAGGAGATGGGAGGAGGAGGAAAGAGGAGGAGGAGGAGCGAGGAGGAGGAGGAGGGAGGAGGAGGAGATGGAGGAGAAGGATGAGGGAGGAGGAGGAGGAGGGAGGAAGGCAGAGGAAGGAGGAGGAGGAGGAGAGAGTACAAGGGTAGAGAGTGCAAGGGTAAGGGCATGCTAGAACATGATAGTGTAAGAGGGCATGGATGCAATGGAGATCAATCACATGAACACTGAACCCCAAAGAGTGGGAGCTTCATTCCATTGAGAGATATTTATACATTTTGGTCTCTACACAATCTGTAGGTACCTTCGTGGTGGGACCTCTTTTGTAGGAGACCTTTTGGACAAGAGTCCCTCCACTTTTGGGGGGGACCTTTTGGGTCTCTACACAAAGTGGAAGAACCTTTTTGGTCTCTACACAAAGTGGAGGGACCTCATAAAGTGTAGGCTTTTAGTCTTTCTCTCTCTATATTTAGTCTTTATCTCTCTAGATCTTGATTTTGCAAGTATGATTGGATCTTTTTTAGAGAGGATTTTGTCTATCTCATCCTTTCAGATTTATCATACCATCTTTCATGCTCAAGATATTACAAGCGGAGCTTTGCCGCTGCTCTACACACACAATGCTCTCATAGTTGTTGTCCTAGATTACACTTCTGGCCCTTATTGCCATAGGGTTAACAACTCCCCTGGACCGATTTGATTACCCATCCTCGGGTTATGGTTGAGTCTGCAAATGATGTGCTGTGGTTGTCTTTACCCAATGAGTATGGTAAAGATGGCGGTGGTGATAGATGGAGCGAGCTTGTTGTTGATCTTTTCATTGTAATCCACGAACACCGTAGATTGCTTGTTCAATTTTTAAGAAGCTGGTGTCAACCATTTCTTCGAACAAATAGACATAATGACCTTGAAGAGATATGGTTCTTTGAAAGAGGCGACTTGTTGTTTGAGCATCTATCTATTGATTTGGATTGAAGCTGAGGTTGGGCAAATGGTCATCAATGGTGAGGGACACCTCCAGGATGACTACTAAGGCTTCACTGTATTTTGCACTTTTCTTGAGTGTTTTGTCATAACTTCCTCGCATCATTGATGTATATTTGTCCAAGGCTCTGATGAGTGTTTTCTGGCTTGTCTATTTGATTTTAGAGTTTCTTTTGATTAACGGCCAATTGCAAGGAGCATCTGCATTATCTGGATCATGATGATTTGCATCCCACCAGTAGCGACGGGGTACCACATCAAATGTGGGATGCGTGTGAAAGGAAGATGGAGCCTAAGGAAAAAAGACAGGGGAAAAGAAGGAAAGAGAGGAAAAAAGAGAGGGGAAAAGAAGAGAAGGAGAGAAAGCATATGCTTATGCTTATGCATGAGCACATGAGCATATGCTCGTGAAGAAAAGAGAGGAAAAAAGAGAGGGGAAAAGAGAGCAAATGCATATGCTTATGAAAAGAGAGAAAAAGGGATGAAAGAGAGGGGAAAAGAGAGGGAAAAAGAAGAGAAGGATGCGATTGAAAGAGAGAAAGAGAGAATAAAAAAGAGGGGAAAAGAAGAGAAGGAAGAGGATGAAAGAGAGGAAGAGAGAGGGAAAAAGAGAGGGGAAAATAACAAAAGAGAGGAGAAAAGAGAGAAGAGAGGATGAAAGAGTAGAAAGAAAAGAGAGGAAGAGAGAAAGCATATGCTTATGAGCTCATATATAAGCATAACGATATGAGCATATGCTCATGCATAAGCATAAGCATATGCTTATGACCTCATGCATAAGCATACACAAAAGAGAGGAAAAGAGAGGGGAGGAAGAAGAGGAAATCATAGAGGGAGCGAAAGAGGGGGAAAAGAGGGAAAGATGGGAAGAAGAAGGAATAAGAGAAGAGAGGGGAAGAGGGGAAGGAGAGGGAATAAGACAAGAGAGGGGAAGAGAGGGTTCCTATGCCCATCACTACAGCTAGCGTCTAAAGCGCTAGCCGCAAGCCAATGCAAATCACGAAAATAAAAATAGGAAAAGAGAGGAAGCACTTTCTTACTTGGAAAGATCCCACTTGGTGTTTTGTAGACTGGCCCTATGAAAGAGAGTTCAGATAACTAGTTAGAGAAAGGAGGAGTTTGGAGAAGCAACTTTCCAAAGGGATTGGATTGAGGGGACAAGCATAAGCCTACAAACAAGGAGAAAGCATGAAAGGAAGGGAAAGAAAAGAAGGGAAAGAGGAGGAAGAGAAATACCAAAAAGAGAAGAGGTGAGTCTTCTTTCATTCATCAAATCTCGGTTTTTGTCCTTAAACTCTAAAAATCAAGCATGAAAATTAGCACATAGGCTTAGCAATGCAAGGAGAAACATGCTTCAACACTCACAAAATGAAATCTCACAAAAAATGAACCTACATTGCTTAAAGAGACACACCTTCTTGAAAAAAATCCTTTCACATAAGCAGAGAGGGAGAAGGGTGGAGAGGGAGCACATGTGTTGGGAGAGGGGTTGGGTAGGAGTGAGGAGTGTGGAGAAGAGGTTGGAGGCAAGCGAGGTTGCCGAATATAAGGTTGGAGGAGAGATTTTTTATTTTCCTGCAATAGAGTTGTGAAAGATGGGTCACATGGGGTTTCGAGTTTTAGCCCCCAGTGATGCTATATATCCTAAAAGCGTCACTATATAGCAATGGAACAAAGCATAACATCACTATATAGCAATGGTTTAGGGTAGTTAATCTAAGGAGAGAGGGAAGGAGCTCATGGGTGGCTATTTTTTGGATCTTAATGGATTTCCTTGAATTTTGTGTTGTGACTTTGGAGGTGTGCAAATGGAAGGGACAAGTGGAAGCTCATCAGATGATGCATCAATGCTCGAGAGCGCAAAGTGGCTTAAAAAGAGCTTGTATTGTCATTGCACTCATTGCAAGTGAGAAGTACGACATCAATGTCATATTGTCATGGGTCACTTGTGGATGTATGGGGAGGAGCCTACACTTGTATCCACCGTTGGTTGTGCACGTGGTGATGGACCATCAGTAAGTCAATGCTATTTGATTAATATTGCATGCGTACATGACATGAAACCTTGAGACAAGATCTTATATTTACACAAAGCCTTGAGACAAGATGAGGAGGGTGGTGATGGTGCATGTATACCTGCACACTGAGCAGGAGGATAGTCTCCTGGATGTGCCAGATAAGGACAAGGGTATGGTGGACATGATGGATTCTATTTTTAGGGACATTATATCACATGTACACATGATGTTTGAGTTTGAGGCCAATATGCGAGAGTTGCAATCAACACATTATACAAGGGTGATGGGATGTCAAAGCTATGAGCTTGTCTCTCAATCTTGAATCTACAAGCAAAGTATGGGTGGTCAGATACAAGTGTCTCGGCCTTAATGAGGTTAGCTCCCACATTAATTTGTCTAATTATTTGGATATTGTTTGTTTTGAGAATCATCATAGTTTCTCATTATTCAAAGCCTATGTATGTTTGAATTGCGTTAGGTTGCTCCAAAAGATGTTGCCTACACCAAATACCATGCCTGCATCAAGAGATGAAGCAAACAAGATGCTGACAACTATGGGTATGGATTATGATACCATCCATGCTTGTCATAATGATTGTATTCTCTTTCATCGTCGTGAGCATGGAGATTTGGCTAGTTGTCCGGAGTGTGGGAAACAACGATATAGAGATGACTTACAGGGTGAGCAGATCCTCGTAAAGGTCTTGAGACACTTTCCCATCATTACTAGAATACAGCACATGTTCCGATGCAAATCCATAGTGGAGTTGATGACTTGGCATGCTACACATCAATCCACTGATGACACACTGAGGATTCCCATAGATTGTGTAGCTTGGAAGCACATAGACAATCAGTGGCCGGACTTTATGAGGGAGCCACACAGCTTACATCTTGGGCTTGCCATGGAAGGTGTGAACCCTTTTGGGTTATGCTCGACATCTTGGTCGACATGGCCCATAGTCTTGGTGAATTACAATATTCCACCATGGCTAATAGTAAAGAGGGGACACTTCATGCTTGCACTGCCTGTGCCAAGGAAGCACAAGGCCAAAAATATAGATGTGTACATGGAACCTTTGATAGAGGAGTTACAGATCTTATGGAGAGGAGTGTGGGTCTTTGATATTTCTAGAGCTCCTAGACACACCAATGACATTTTGGTCAGGGGAATCTTGATGTGGACCATGCATGACTACCTAGGATATGGAGAGTGCGCAGGTACATGGTTGTGTCTTTACATGTATAATATATGATTATGCTTTTATGACTCTCTTTCGCGCGCATGTCTTATACTAAGACATTCATGCATGCATGCAGAACTTGTTACAAGTGGGTACCATGCTTGTCCTGTTTGTGGGCTGTGTTTGAAACCGCTTGCATGATACTTCAAACATATGAGGAAAAATGTTTATGAAGTTAATGCTCGATACCTTCCACTGGACCATCTCGTGCGTGGAGGCCAGCTTGATCCACCACCACCTTATTTGAAGGCAAGTGACTCGATTCAGGCTTGGAGGGCGAATGGAGATGTATCCATCTTTCATGAGCTTCCTTATTGGGGTCAGTTACAAATCAATCATCTCTTGGATCCCATGCATATCTTCAAGAATATGGGGGCTACTACTTGGGCACATTTGGTTGGTTCCAAAGACTCGAGAGGAGTGCGAGAAGACTTGTGCACTGCGTGTTCGTAAAGTTGTCCTCCTGAAAGCAACATGGATCCTCTCTAAGAGAGAGGAGGCAGCGGTCAAGGCAGACATTACCTCTTTTCAAACACCGATAGGGTACATGTGTTGAAAGGAGCATTTTCAAAGGACAATAAGTTTAGTGGGCTCAACTCCCATGATTGGCACAAGGTCTTACAAGTATTATAAGCTGTAGGATTAGCGTACCGATAATCGTGATGCGTTAGTGTAATTATGATTATGTTATATTATTGACATGACTTCTTTGTTGCTTGGATAGTTCATCCTCCCAATTACAGTGAAAGGGTGCTTACAAGAAGATGTTAGAAATGCTATATTCAAGATCACTGGTATTGTGAGGTATGCTTACTATCAACTCACATTGATTGCATTTTTTTCAATTTAAGTTGAATAATTTGTAGATGGATTATGAATATATCTTACACATGGGCACGTGAAATAGGTGGATATCTCAAAAAGAGATCTCCATATCGAGCATCGAGAAGGCTAGGGTGGGCTCCATCAAAGTCGTATGCTTGCTTGAGAAGCACTTTTCCTCCAGCATTATGACAACTCAAGTGCACTTGCTTGTGCACATAGTTGATGAGGTGGCCATTATACATACCGTTCATAGTCAGTGGATGTTTTTTCTCAAGCAGTTGATGAAAACTTTGAAGGGATTTGTAAGGCAGAGAGCAATACTAGAAGCAAGCACAGCAGAGGGATGGTTTGTGCAAGAGTCAGTAGTATGTATCATGAAGTTTCTTGCATCCATGAATCCCGATATGCCGCAAGCTTGGCATAACAAAGATGATGATCGCATTGTTGGCAAGGTTCCCCAAGGAAAAGGGATTGAAATAAAGATGAGCGAAGAGAAAATGGAGAAATTCAATAAGTTTTGTATCCTCAATAGCAAGGAGATGCAGAAGTGGATTAAGAGATATGAAGTGGCCAAAGTAGAAAGAATAAATGCAAGGAAGAGATTCAGAGTAATGTACAGGTGATTGCAACCATATCCACGGGATCTCACTCTTCTCCCCACTCACATGTCACTTGATTGGCTACAACTGGTTCTACATAAAGCCGAATGCGATGGAGAGACAATAAATGAGCACGAGCAAGACTTATCATCTGGATGTATGATGCATGTAAGTTTCTTACCTATTGACATAGTTGAGTAATTATTTGTGGCAATAAACGTTATAAAATAGATGCATTCTCATTGTTTTAATGATGCTCTTTTGCAATAGGAAAGACAGTGGTGGTTTCTTTGCAATAGACTCCACCAAACTTTGGACCGATGAAAGTGATACTTTTGTTCTTCCGAAGCATTGTGAGCAGGTGCATACTAATGATTTAATTAATCGAAGCTTTTATTTTAAAGATCAATTGGTACATGTACTTAAGCATAATTTCATATAATTGATGGCATTTGGCACCCATCTTCAATATAGGTGGTTTTTCATCCGGATCGTTCTAATTCAAGATGGTGGTACGTGATCCAAGTTGCACCACGAAGTAAGCAAATTTTTGAAGATAGAGATGCAGATATGGAGATGCCACTACCAATGCCGTATCCAATTGATCCAGATGGATCTAGCAAAGAAGATGAAGATCACAATATGAGCCAAGAGGAAGATGTGCATAATGACGCCATACAGGAGGAAGATGGAGATCACGATATTGAGGAAGAAGATGATGATCATCAAGAATCACCCGACTTTATTGAAGAAGATGATTAAGTCTTAGGTGAATGTACGATGCCAGAGTACGATGATGATATAGGAGATCAACTCAGTATAGAGATGGAGATAGACTTGCTTGGCATGCTAGACTTGAAGCCGTTGATGTAAATGCTCTTCATTAATTTTTTTAATCTCAAACTTGGACATGAATATATGAGCTTCAAACTTGATGTACATGCTCTTGTACTTTTATTCTTTCAAAGGATCAAACATGTATGAAAAGAAAAATTTTTAATCATTGGGAAAAACTATCTTGAAGGGTTGGTATGGGAAAAAACACTCTCTATAAAACATTGCTATCGAAAAGTGCCGCAAAGTCGCTATATAACGACTTTTATGAGTCTAGCAATCGTGGCTATATCGCAACACTTTTTTTAACCTGCTTTGCTTACTGACGATTAGCACCCCATGCATGCTAAATGTCGATGCTTAACCATCAAAATAAGACCCGTGTGTAGTAGTGCAATTATTATGGCCTTGTAGTTTTGCTCTACCAAGGAGTGTAAGAGTCTTTACTGACATATAGTTTTTTCTCACTCTTGTATGATTGATAATGCCATCGAAAAACTTAGCTGTCTCTTTGCATATGGGATCCAAAATCATATCATGGCATATTCCCCCGCTTTGTGACTGTGCTAGGTGGGAATAGTTCTTGAATTTTAGAGAATCTTGCATCCAAATGTTTCTTGGGATATTCTTCTTGTGCCTCTAGAAATAAGAAAGCCTCCTGCATAGTGGATCTACTGAGGTAGATCTGTAAGGGCTTTTCTTTATATGTAACTATGCCATACTTATCTTTCTCCAACTCTCTACTTTTATATGATGCTATGAATTAACAAATGTATTCTATCATAGTAGGTGTTGATAAGAAGGATTTTAGCTTCTCAAAAAGACTACCTAATCCCTTTGACTACAAGAAGTTGTAAGCATTGGGTGACATGGCGAACGTTGAGACTCGTGGCCATACAAGTTGTATTGTTCCATCTGTTGCTAGCTCTTTGTTGGTCTGGTCATCACAGTGTTCTACACCTACATCCTACATAGTCAATTGCTCTACCTTAATTTCTCTTACCTCTAGGATCCTTTGGTTTTGTGGCATATCTTCTTGGTGGGTTGTATTTAATTGCTCATCAGTATCACTATCCAAAACCACTAGCCATGGCCGTTTTGGTGATGACCTCTAGGTTGGTGATTCTGGTCCGTGTCCTTCTTTAGGTTGGTGATTTGAGGAGGAGGCCTGGGCCATTTGGCATGGTGTTGCTTTGTCAATGGCATTGTAGGCCCCTTACCCATCTTATTGGACTATCTTCATCGTGACAATGCACACATGAATCAGGTCCTAGTTTGATAGTGCCAATATAGTTCCATGTGCTAAGAGTGCCTGTTTCTTTTGTGAGTGGCTAATGCATTTTACTCTTTTTGTCATGAGGGTGCTGTGTGTGTGGATCAAATCAAGTATCTCTTGGGGCTGAAGGAGAATTAGCCAGTCAGACTTTCCTTTAGGACAAGGCATTGGAAGCTATGACTTGTTGTCCGACCTTAAAGAAAAGGAAGCTCATATCACCTTTGGTCAATTACTTGCTTTGTTTCCAAAACTATGAAAGGAATGGGCAAAAGCTAGGAAGCACAAGAGTGTCAACGAAGAAAAAGAAGAAAAGTGCCATTCCTATTGTTCAAAAGGTAGATATAGATGTTGGTGATGATGTACCTATGGTTGATGTGATCATTGATGGCCAAGTGATTTCTAATGTGTACATTGATGGAGGTGCATCGATTAATGTCATGAGTGAGAAGACCATGATAGATGCTGATTTAAAATACTCGAGTACTACCTCTCCTTATCGCATCAAATTGGCTGACAACACTAGGGTAAAGACCTTGGGAGTTGTGAAGAATCTAGAAGTGGATGTATGTGGAATTTCTGTGCCGACTACTTTTCAAGTGATCCCTACCAAGCCAGATGCACGTGCCTATCCATTGATTTTGGGAAGGCCTTGGTTATGCAAGGTGAAGGTTGTTCAAAAGTGGGATACTAAGAATTGATTTTGCAGGGAAATGATAAGAATGTGCGCTAAAACATCAAAAGCCACAAAAAGGAAGTTGTCAAGGAGGAGTCTTCAACATCACAGAGTTCGAGCTTTGACTTAACCGATGAAGAAGGAGAGACAGGGCATAGCTCCGAAGAGTCCAGCTTAGAGGGTGAGGTGGAAGGAGTGGCCTTTGGTCTTTGTCTTGGTGCTGATCAAGACGAGAGTCAGGGAGGAACAAGGTGGTGGTGCAAGAAGATCCTGTAGAGACACTTCATGTGGAGGATGTGGAGCACACTAAACGACGCCAACACAATGAAGAGCTTCTTGGTGATTCTCTATCAGTAGGTAGTGAGAAGCTCCAGTACTTTGATATGATGTTAGATGATTTTCCATGTCTCGTTGCAACAAGCTATTCACAAGTTAGACGAGTCTCTCTTGTGGAGCACAAGATTGAGTTGAAGCCAGAAAGCAAGCCAGTTGTGCAACACTTAAGGTGATTGGGGGTGATCCAAGCTAAGGCACTAAAGAAAAAGGTAACACAACTACTTGATTTCCTGTAGATGATTCAGAATGGATATCTTTGTAGTTGTCACACCAAAGAAAGGATATAAGTGGCGGGTTTGTGTGGACTTTTGTCCTTTGAATGCATGCACTAAGAGGGATCATTTACCTTTGCCATTCCAAGATGAAATACTAGACCAAGTAGCAAGGCATGAGATGTATTCTGTATGTGATGGGTATTCTGGGTACTTTCAAATACGTATTCGGGAGGAAGATCAAAAGAAAACATCATTTATCACACCTTGGGGAGTTTTTGCTTACAGAGTGATGCCTTTTGGGTTGACCAATGCACCATCTACATTTCAAAGGTTCATGAGTTAAGTGCTCGAGCCTTACTTGGGAAAGTTTATAAGGGTTTTTTTGGATGATTTTTGCATTTATTCTCGGCACATATATCACATGGAGAAGTTAAAAATGGCCTTAGCTAGGATTGATGAAGCAAAAGGGTGTCTAAATCCTAGCAAGTGTCATTTGGCTCAAACAAAAGTAGTCTTGTTGGGGCATATTGTGTCTGAAGAAGGCCTGCAAATGGAACCTGAGAAGGTTCAAGCAATCATGGCATTGCCAAGTCCTGAGAGTGTCACTGGTGTTCACAGAATTCTAGGAAAGAGCAAGAATTATCAATGATTTTGTGATGATTTCACAGAGATAGTGCATCCCATGAACTTGTTGACAAGGAAAGGAGTTCCTTTCCAATGGGGTGTGGAGCAACAAGAGTCTTTTCAGCAACTTAAGGAGGCCATGAGTAAGGGCCCGATATTGAAGCCCCCTGATTGGTCTCAAGACTTTTATGTAAATCCAAGTGTATCTTTGCATTCAGTTGGTGCTGTATTGCTATGAAAAGGAGAGGCAGATAGAATGCATTCCATCTATAATGCCAGCCAACAACTTACAGAGGTGGAAACAAGGTTGAAGAAAAGGAGTAGCAAGCCCTCTCTTTGGTGTTTTCAGTCAGAAAGTTTCACTCCTATTTATTACCTCGGCCATTTTTCTTCCTTACCTCTCAGTCTGTATTAGCATATCTAGTTCGCAAGCCTAATCATGGGGGAGATTTGCAAAATGGTTGTCAGAGCTTCAAGAGTTCTCTCTCTTTTGTCGTTGAAAATACCACTAGGTCCATTATGGCAGATTTGCTCACAAGACGGCAGGATCTAAGAGAAGAAAAGAAATATAAGGAGGAGATTAATGATGAAAGGGAGACACCACCAACAGTTTTTGTCTTGTATTTTGATGGGGCTTTTAGTCCTTCATGCCAACAAGGAGCTGAGGGGATAGTCTTGATGAATTTTGAAGGTTAAGAGGTGTGGGCAAGAGGACAAGACCTTCCAGGTATCACAACTAACAATGCAACTGAGTATAATGCTTTGATTCTTGGTTTGGAGGGCTGTCTTCAAAGTCAAGTTAAAGAATTGGAAGTAAGAGGAGATTCTCGGCTTATTATAAAGCAAATGCAAGGGCATTACAAGACAAGAAGTCCTCGTTTGAAGGAGCTTAATCAAAAGGCTATGGCACTATGTAGTCGATTTGATTTTTGCAAGTTTGTTCATATAAACAGAAAAGAAAATCAAAGGGCAGATGAGTTAGCTACTTAGGCCATTGTAGTACAAGACAAGGGGGTGGTTTTTTTGGTAGACACCGGATGGCCAGAACTGCAAGATGATCAGCAATATGTAGAAGAAGGCATGTTTCCTCAAGTGTTAACTCCACAACAGAAGCAGAGATTGGTAAGGAAGGCTTGTCCATATACTATTGTTGATGACATTCTTTATAAATTGGGAAAAGACAAGGTGCTCCCTCGAGTGGTCCATCCCATGGAGACTAGAGAATCCTAGAAATGTGTCATGAATGCTCCAGTCATTTTGCTTCAGCGAGCACAACTAGGAGAATTTTTCATGCAGGTTACTTTTGGCCACGCCTCCATAAGGAGTTATATGAACGGTGTCAAAGTTGTAAAGTATGCCAAAAGTTTGGAAGGCAATAGTTGATTCCTGGGCCCTTGAAGCCTATTCTAGCATATGGACCATTTGAGAGGTGGGGGTTGGACTTCATAGGACCACTCCCTCGCTCATCTCAAGGCAAGCATTATTTATTGGTGGCCATAGATTATGCGACTCAGTGGGTAGAGGCCAAAGCCACAGTCAATAGCAAGGCAAGCACAGTTGCAAAATTTCTCTTTGATCAAATTTGTTCATGCTTTGGTTGTCCTTTGGAAATTCTCACTGATAGAGGAACCTCTTTTAGAAATGAACTAATTGAAGATGTGGTCCATAAGCTACAGATAAATCATAGCATGTCCACGCCATACTATCCCCAATGTAATGGCTTGGCTGAGAAAACAAATGGATTGTTGTGAAATTCAATGGGAAAGCTTGTAGACACCAAGAAAAGGCATTGGGATAGGCACTTGGTAGAAGTTTTATGGGCTTATAGAACCACACACAAGCTAGCTATTGGGTTTACACCATTCCAACTAGTGTATGGAATAGAAGCCATTTTGCCCATTGAATTAGAGATACATAGTCTTCGCACTACTGTTGCAAGAAAAAAAGACAGGAGGATGCCTATGCTCAATGCTTCATACAGCTAGAAGCCTTGGATGAATGCAGATTACAAGCCTTATAAAACTTGGAATCTTCTCAAAAAAGACATAAGGCCCATTTTGACACCAAATTATGCAAGAAGAAAGATATTGCAGAAGGAGATTTGGTCATGAGATTCGATAGCCGTTTGGACAAGTGGCTAGATAAAAAGTTTATCGACCGATGGGACCATATCGAGTCAAAAAGAAGTTCATGAATGGAACCTATCAGCTTGAGGATGTTGATGGCATGGTGATACCCAGATGCACCAATGAGTATCGCCTTAAATTCTTCTATGATCGACCACCTTGAGGGCTAGGAGATCCTCTCTGTCACTAGAGAGAATTTGCTTGGGGAGGAAAGACGTGGCGCCAAAAATTGATATTTTTATTTGGCATTAGTATTGTTTTCTTCTATGTTTGATAAGAGGTTGAGTATCAAGTGATAGCCTAGCGGCTCTTACTTATTTCTATTTTCTAAGATATTGTATGGGATTGAGAGGATGAGTGGAATGGATCATTGTAAATACCATGTATATGAATGATAAATACCTTAGTAAAAAGCACAACTTCACTTTTTATTCATAAGATTCAAAACTCAAGTTGATATGGTGTTTATTAATAGTTGTCTCACAAGATAAACATATCAATATATTGGAGTAGTTTGTGTATCAAAAGCCAATCATCTAGCTTATTGTCAAAAACTTAATTTTAATGAGAGTTCTAGTCATGGTGGTCCTTGTGCCATAAGTGTTGATGGTGTAGATACAATTGCCACCATGTTAGGACCCAGCATATGATTGTTGAAGGCAAACTTATTCATTTATTAAAAATTTAGAGTGACATGTTTTCTTAGGTGAAGTTTAGCAATGGAATGATGTGAGATTAAAATCACGCTAAAATATCTTCTGGCACTTGAGAGCAAACATATATATATAAATTACCTTTGTTTCAAATTTAAATATTTAACTTCATAAGGCATGTATACATGTTGTGATACACCTAGTTTGAATTAAATCCATTGCATTATTCACATTTTGAATTAAATCCGTTGCATTATTCACATTTTCTGCAAGATAAGATTGCAGAGAGAGAGAGAGGGAGAGAGAGAGAGAGAGAGAGAGAGAGAGAGAGAGAGAGAGAGAGAGAGAGTATCATGATAAACAAAGATACAATAGAATCACATGCTGAAAATAACATAACCACCATAATCATCACATATCACACAACACACATGTCATCTATAGCCATCAATCATCATCATCAATGTACGTACATCATCATCAAAGTAGATAACTCATAGTACATGCATGGTCATCAAAGTACACATACATGTTCGCTAAAGTATGTGCCACCTACATCAGCTATCATTGAAGGAATCAGACAACTCTACATAAGTGCCACTAATCACCCTCTAATGTGGCTCTTGCATGACATGCTGCCCGATTAAGCTGAAAATAACATAACCACCATAATCATCACATATCGCACAACACGCATGTCAGCTAGAGTCATTAATCATCATCATCAATGTACGTACATCATCACCATCAAAGTAGATAACTCATAGTACATGCATGGTCATCAAAGTATGCCATGTACATCAAAGTACACATACATGATTGCAAAAGTGTGTGCCACCTACATCAGCTAAATCATCAGAGGAATAAGAAAACTTGACATAGGTGCTTCTAATCACCCTCTGATGTGGCTCCCGCATGACACGCTACCCGATCATCCACTATGTAGAAAGGTCGGCCTCATCTCCATGGGATGCGGCATTACGCTAAGCCACTGCCTCTATCTCCATAATCCTCGCATCCTCCACACATGCGTCCTGAGCTCCTAGAGTCACTGATTTGCATGGATTCGTGCCTCAAATCTAGCACGAGTAAGCTACTCACATTTGAGTTGCTGGTCCATATCCTCCCCAATATTCTGCTACACCCAATCTTGCACAAGGATATCTCTAGGTGTGCCTCTCGCTCGATGCGTCGTGCCTCCTCTGCTCATGCCTCATCGCCAGCCATGAAGTCTGCATATGAGAACTATCGAGGTATACATGCAACAATCACTGCAGCATCAAATCCCTCCTACTCAAGCAAATCCCTCTATGCCTCTGCCCTATAATGCTCTGTCAAGATCGTGCAGGCAATGGGGTCAATAGCCTACCCACATCTAGGTAATAGGTTATCCATGCCTAGACCACGATAGGTAGGCACTACAATATCAGCAAAACAAACTGGGCAGCATGCCCACGAAACTATATGGTGGGTTAGGTAGTGGAGATGAGCGAGGTGGCCGCATCCTAGGCCAAAAAATTCCTATGCTATCGAAATCCTCCTGGCAAAGGATGCATGTAGACATGGGGATCCTAAAGAGTACTGTTGGGATGGGACGTCTGGTGGGAACATCTATAGGAGGGGCGAGATACAGAGCCACACTAGGGTTTATCCTATGGCAACTCTCATCACGTGAGATGTGCCTCAGCTTGATACAAATAGTGCTCAAGTCGATGGTATGCAATGTGTGCCGAGACCCTCTGCTCCTACAGATATGCCTATAGTTGTCGTACTCGAGTCTCCATCTTCCAAACAAACACACATCATGAGGTGAGAAAGGGGCATAGCACATGAGTAACTCATGCGGCACCAAAATATAGTAAAAGATGATGAACAACTAACCTCGTTGGTAGACTCTACCCACCATGCCTCCAAATCAGCAATATATGCATCACACTCATCTACGAGAGGTGGAATCTGTAGTGTGCACATGCAAAAATCATTCTAACGTGACTTTGCAAAGAAAAAAAACGTGGCAAATTTTCTAGATCAAGAACAATGATCTCTACCTGTACAGATCTCGATACGGCAGAGACCATGTCGTGCAAGGACATGGCTACAGAATGAACGTCCAAATGTAGTCATCCTCTAATGGATTGTTATGCTATTGTAGGATAGTATGAAGCTCTGGTGCCTCGTGCTGATGTCGCACACCTGTTGTCTACTGCTAGCATCCCATCTTGCCACATCTGACTCCTGATCCAAGACGTGCACTGAGATAGCCCACCCTATGCTCGAGGATGAAACTTAGCATATAGCTGCATCGCAAATGAGCGAGGGATCTAGCAGTTGTGAGGCAACCAACCACCATTGGTAGCGAGATACCTTAGATAGATATGCGCTGCCATCATGGGGTGCATATGCTACAATATATGAAAAGGCTGTCTTGAATGAGGTTGCTCGGACGTCGTCTAACCATCCCAAAAAAGTAGATCTAGTGCCACCCTATGAGGAGAATCATGCACAAATAGGGTTGGTTACCGATTAGGAAAAGATTGGATGCAAGTTAACCCCTTATGTGCACTCTATGGTCTATCCCAGGAAAAGGTTAGTCATCTGTTTTGGGAGTGTTCTCTAGTGAGACCGGTATGGAGAAGGCTAGCATGTGCGTTATTTGCTGTAGGTTTGAGTGGGACTGAAAAAGCAGTAAGTTGGTAGTTGGCTCTACTTGGGTTACTATCTGGGTGTCGTTAGTTGTGGCAGCTTGCTGGTTCTTTCTTTGTGTTGCTCTGCCTTTGGCGATTTGGGTCAAGACACTCCCTTGGCTTCTAAATGAAACCTGATAGATCTAGGGGTGTTGGTAGTAGTAGCTAAAGATCCCTTGGCCAATGAGTGTATCATGAAGGTCACACGCCCACATTGTTGGCCTTCCTTTTGTACTTGGTCTTTTTCCTATTGTTTGTACTAATTTTTTTAACAATTTTAATTGAATTGGATTGCTCCTTCTTTTTTTAGGGATTGATTTTTATCTACAAAGCTTTTACTTTCAAGCTAAACTCCTGTTTAATAGCTGAATGCATCAAAAAAATCATTTGCGAGTGGTAGCTAGCTAAGAGTGTCCACTTTTTTACCATTTTAGGCAAAGTGTGACACCCCCAACTCGCAAATACAAAGGATTGCACTACCTCAATTGTGGTACTACATGCAATCAAACTTCAATACGTGGAGGTTCAGGAGCTGACGAGTGGAGGTTCGGGAGGAGCAAAAAGCTCGATCGTGGTATTGTGCAGAAATCACAGCTCAGCAAACAAACCTCGAACATGATTATGTGTCATCCAGCATGCCTACCTCATTTGAGGTGTGTGGCAGCCTACGTGCGCATCCGAAAACCTTGATCATGGTATTTGGGCATGACACTCTGAGCACCCGTGGCAATGAACTAGCAAGCCAAATACCTCAATCGTGGTATTTAGGCACGACACTCTGAGCACCCATGGTAGTGAACTAGCAAGCCAAATAGCTCGATCGTGGTACTTCTACCTCAATCATGGTATTTTATATCTCGATCGTGGTATGCATCGATGACACATCTTGCACCCATGGTAGTGAGTTAGCATTCCAATTACCTTGAACAAGGTATGTTGACGTGGCATATGGTCTACTTTTGGCGAGGCAAATCCTACGTGGTATGCAAGCTTGGTTTTTTCAAAAATTGATTTGTCATAGAAGTACATCGATCGAGGTGAGTTGGCATGCTGAGTTGGTGGAAAAAACCTTGATCGTGGTCGTTTCATGGATCCTTCACATGCATAGGTGTTGCATGAAAACCTCAATCAAGGTATGGTTCTTCATCCTCACATGCATACATGTGTGAAAGAAACCTCGATTACGGTATGTTCATACATCCCTTGCATGAATGGATGTCACATCAAATCTACTATCAAGGTATTGATTATATGGTATGCTGATTTGCCCTATTAATTACCACGATCGAGGTAATTGACTATGATAAGCCATTGTCATTACCACGAGGATGCTAACACGTGTCTAGAGTTTAGTCCAAAACTAGGATCGAGGTGGCAAATGTAAGTTTTTGATGGAAATCAGTGATGGACGTCTTGGATGTACATCTTAGATGCAAGGCAGCATGACGAGGGGAGGGGCAACACGATGAGGGGAGGGACACCCGAAGATTCCAAGTTGGCATCATGTATAATGCGTTTCAATATTTTGTTTTGGGGGGGGCGAGGCAGAGGAAGCATGTTGGCCGAGGTGGAGGCATAGGGAAGGTGGTTGAGTGTAGAGAGCTGCAAGACGAAGGGTGCAGGGTAGAGCCGCAAGACCCTTCCGATTTGTTTCGAAACCCAGGGTGGCTAAGGGAAGGGGGAGGCAGAGGAAGTGGGGAGGGAGGTGATGGCATAGGGAGGGTGGCTGAGGGAAAAGGGAGGCGAAGGGTGTGGGGAGGGAGGTGGAGGCATAGGGAGGGTGGTTGAGGGAAGGGGGAGGCGGAGGAAATGGAGAGGGAGGTTGAAGCATAGGGAGGGGGACGAGGCAGGTGATAGGGAGGGTGGCTGAGGGAAGGGGGAGGCAGAGGGTGTAGGGAGGGAGGTGGAGGCATAGGGAGGGTGGTTGAGGGAAGGGGGAGGCGGAGGGAGTGGGGAGGGAGGTAGAGGCATAGGGAGGGGGGCGAGGCGGATGGAGGCAAGGAGGTGGAGGTGGAAGCGGAGGCGGGGGGAGCGAGAGGCTGCAGCTTGGGCATGCATTGGGGCAAATTCGCTATGGATGTTGGGCATGCATTAGGGCAAATTAAAAGGAAAAAAGAAAGTAAGGCGTAAAGACAGTGGATGCAATGACTGCAATGAATAATATCCAAGTTTACATAGTTTAATTGGGTTCTCTCATAATGTATGATTTGATAAGGTTTGCAAGTGTAGATATTTGTATGAGGTATTGAATCATAGGGTTTTTAAAAACTTTCCTCTTTGCATGCAAACATAGCTAAGAGAGGTTGAGAGAAATGGATGAAAGGACTCATACTCGAAATGTTTGAGGTGAAAGAGTGTGAAACCATCAATGTTATAATATAGTAAGAGGTAATTTTTTTCCTTATCCTTGTAGATAATGTTATGATGAACCATTATTGTTGTTACTTAGCATGACCTCATCAAAATTTTTGTTTGTCGCATTGGTGGTCGAGGGAAGCCAAAGCGGCAGTTTTTTTCCCTCTTGAAACATGTTTTGCAATGTTTATGTGTTTGGATTTCTTTTTTCACATTATCAAATTTTGATATGTTCATGGTTATGTAATGATCTATAAAAGACTTGATCTCATAAGTGCTCGACATACCGAACGTGGGCATATTCTCCACCCATAGAAGCCCATGATCATGTTGGCTCCCTCTGTTTTGAAATTCTATTATGAAGAAGAAATCAAGAATTCTTCCAAGCACATTGTCACCTTTCCTTAGGAAGGTCTTTAGTGCTTGGAATTTGTGGACATAGTATTGGGCTATAGCGACAAGATCTAAATGAAGAAGTCATCTTTCCTCCTCTCGTTTATCGATAGGAATCTCTAAGTTAGTTTTTGGGTTGAGCTTCTCAAGTGCAGCTATCAAAGGCTCCCATAATTTTCCCGCAGACAACAGATAGCGTTACGAAGAACGTCAGTGGTCTCAACTGTCTCAACATTGAGAAGAGGTTTTTCTTAAGGTAGTGCTTATAGTTAGTAGACGTTCGTAGGTGAGAGAAGTCTCGATAGCCTATGTTTGAATGTAGAAGTTTTTCGATATTTGTGTCTAAAAGAGCATCTTTGGCTTGAAGTCTTGTTCCTTTGGTTTGAGCTTTCCACATGTGAACACAAGAAGGTGAAAGAACTTGTCTCACTAAAATTTTCATTGTTTTGAGGAATAGATTTTCTATGGAAAGTGCAAATCGACGGTCCACATTTGTTAGTTCCTCGTTAGTTCCCACTTTGCTATGTCTTGGTAGGAGGTGTGTTTTGGAATGTCAGATTTATGTGGGCTTCCAAAGAAAAGCTTAGGAAAAGATAGTTCCTTGCAAAATTTGTCTTTGAAGATGCTTAAAGGGAAAAATCCTTTGAAGGGTGCAGCTACAATAGTTTGACCTTCGAAGTCTAACACTTGCTGGCTTATATAAATTCCATGAACTAAAGTAATTGTGAGAAGTTCTTCTTCTTGTGTTTCTTGCAAGTGTTGTTCATTGTTATCATATGTTTTATTTTTTGCTTCTATAATTTTAATGTGTTCTTCCCAAAGATGGTTTATAAGAACATTGTTGTCTTCATATAAGGGTGACGACAAAAATTCTTTCAATGCAAGCATCATAGATGTTGGTCTCACAACTCCGCTCATGTATTTATGCTTATATGAGAATTTTCATTTTAATGCTACAAGGATAGTGTCATGTTCATCCAAGAATCTGGGTAGTACTTGTTGTACGGATTTGAGCAAATGGTATTCTAATTGAAACCCAACCGAGCCTCAATGTCATTGAGTGCACTTGTAAAGTTTAATTTGTTAGCCATACACATGTTCTTTGAGGAGAATAAAGGTATTTTTAATTTTATGACATCTTTATAACAAAGCATACATATTACCTTATTCGATGATTGGGTTGTTGCAAGGTTGATTTCATTAGATTGCAAAAATATAGCCATGTCAATGTTAAGTTTTTTCATCTTATATTGAAATTTCAAGGAGCCACAGCATGCGCATGGATAACTTGGAGTGTCGAGAAATTTTTTTAAGTATTGTTTCTTGAAAAGCATACTGTTTCTTTTTCTCTTTTGATGATGTTTTTTGTTGTGAAGTGTAAAACTTTCCATTTGTGGAGTTGGTGTTGCTATGGAAAGGAGTGGTTGAAGAACTATTCTACGTACTTTGTAGACTTTGTTTATAACAGCTGCTATTGTGCGGTGATCTTCCAAATAAATATTTTTGTATAAAGTTGCAATGTCTTTTACTGCAAGTTTGGGATTTTGTGCTACCAGTTCACGTAGAAGCAAATCATTTTCTTTTGACCAAACCTTGTACGAACATTTTCCATCTGAATGAATTAATGGGTTGATTGTGTAAACATTGTTTGATTCATCTAACCTCAAATTGTATGCGGGAACCTTATTGTTTTTGCCTATAGTGATTTTCTTTAGAAGTTTGAAACTGTCGTAATAAAGCAGAGCGAGCGAAGGTCCAAATATTGAGTTGAAGCATTGAAGGACATCCACAATTAGTGCAAAAAGATGCAGAGTTTAGAGCAAATGTTTGAACCTTCTCTATTGTTAGTGTGTATTCCTTGTTGATTAAACAAAATATATGCCACGGAGTGTTTGTGGTGCTCGATGTGGAAATAATGTTTTGGAAAATAGTTTGGAGAATTAGTTGGTACGTAATACTTGGGAAAAAATGTTGCAAACAAATGAGAACATTTGAGTTCGATGGATTTGCCACAAGGAAGGTTGGGTCCTCCGTTAGTTGTTTCTCTCTCAACAATGTGTTTATACTCATTTTCTTATATGGGTTTTAGAAAGTAGAAGTTGCTCAATATGCCAATGTTTGCAAATTATTCAAGAAGAGGGGAATTTCTTAATGTTTGCAAATGTATTGAAGAAGGGAAAAATCACTTGTTCACTCTTAGAATGAAAAGCTTAAATAAACAATATTTTATTACAAAAAGGAAGGCTATCATGCATTAGCCTCAAATATAATTACAGAGCTAGTGCTGTTAATAGTAAAGCTTCCACTAGGTTTAGTTGCTTTAAGCTTGCCTCTAGCCATCATCAATTGCTGCACAACCTTCACACAATATTGGAGAGTTGCATATAAACCTTTTACAAAGTCTTTGATGCCATAGTACACAACATAGACATACTATAATTCAATGGACAAAAGAAGAAGTTTGTAAGACGAGAGGCGAATTAAAACAAAGTTGCATGCACAATTCTACAACTGCAGTTAGTTCGCTTCAAAAGAAGTTAACTGTCTAATAAGGAGACGTATTCTTCGTTATTGTCAAACAATCTATTGGAATTCTGAAATGCTTATAGAGCCTGTGCAGTCTTCTGGAAAAGAAAACAGCAAAGTCCCACAGACGAGAGTCTCCTACTGTCGCTCACAAAGAAAGTGAATTTTTAAGACAACGTACCATATACTTACAAAGAAAAGGTCACGCCACAAAGTCGATCGTGTTTATGGATTATAGAAGCTATGAGAAAACAACGCTTGTGTGAACCAAGAAGGAAAGGAGGAAGAATAGAGTGATGCCTCTATTCTCTCTGAAGAACTTTGCATAGAAAAGACAGAGGAACTATTGGGTGTCCACAATCGAGTTTGCTTGAGAGTCAGCCAAAAGCAGACTTCAGGGTACTTTGTATCGAAAACACGACAACCCAATGCAAACAAATTATGCATGCAACTCTCGATTAGAGCAACCTCAGTGCAGTACCAAGACTCAATGGCCGCCTGCAATACAGTTCAATCTGTGTGCACACAATATTTTGGAATGTAAAAGTAGCTGTAAGTGGTAGTACCATTGTCCTATGAGGATGTAGAGGCCAGTGAAGCCAGCGGCAGAGATAAAAAGGATTTCATAGAGAAAAGGCGGACTGTATTTGGGTGTCGAATTGTTGCATGCAAGCAAATGTGTCCACACTACCAACGGTAAGGTACGAAACACAATAATGAAGGATTTATTATTACCGCCCGATGCCATCACTGTTTTTCTTGAATTCGTTGTCACAATGCTTTAAACCAACTTCGTTCTCTGAACTTGGGGTGACAGGAGACCGCAATATCTATGGGCAAACCTTGGAAAGTCCTGCACATACAAGACAACTATACTAAGAAACATATTAACATGTAAAGAAAATGAACGACGATGTACAAAAAATGAAATCAAATAAGGAAGGATGAATTTGGACGAAGCAAAGACAGAGTGAAGAACAAGTTTGCACCCTTCATGAAAGCCCCACTGTCCGTGTCCATGAAGTCATTGGAAGTGTCCATGGCTACCTAGTCTCCTGCTCAAATCAGAATCAAAGTTGCTCTCAAGCCTCTCCACGTTAGATTTTATAGGTGAACGAATTGCACGCTGAAAGCCTCGACCTGGTGAACAAATTGCATGTTGAAAGCCTCGAGCAATTAAAGTGAAATCTTTGCAAATATTAGTTTCAGAGAGCTTACCTTGCAAACGCCGACAAATGCATGCATCAATTAATGGGCTTAGGAGATGCTAATCTCCTTGTGCATGAGGATGGACCTCTCCTTCGACTCTCATTAATCCACAGTGTCGCGAAGGAGAATCATCACTGTCCACAGCGCAGCCAGAGGAGGATCACCACCGCCACAGCAGAATTTCCTACAGAAAATGACAACGAACAAAGAATGCGAGCACTTAAGTGCATGAAGGAGGAATTCGAAAACCAATAAGAAGAAGACACATATTAATAGGCCCCCAAAGTTAAAAAACATCTAATTTTTGCTTTCCAAAATTACCACCATTGCTAAGGCTACCCACATGGGGCAAGGCAAAAAACATTGTTCAAGTAGAAATTCTCAAAGGAGAATCCAATTCTTCACTATAACACTCCTCTTGGGAGGGGTGGTTTGCAAACCACTCCTGTCCCTATCAAGGCTAACTAAACTAGGCCCTACTCTAGAGTACGGGCCCAAGCGGCATCCAGCATTTCCCTCCAAAACCTCGATGCGTGAACCCAATTTGAAATCTGACGTGTTTGCAAATTGCAATTGCAACCCGCCCGTCCGTGTGAACAGGCTCTAAGGAGGCCGTGCTAACCTTAAATTAGAAAAACCCCATACACAAGTGCCAAAGTTCAACGGTTCGCGGTTGAAGCTTTCGCCCTACACAATGTCGGACCTGTGGGATGATTCTGTTCTCATCACCGCTTTCAACTCAGCGATGACTAAATATAAGGTAAAATTGGGCCTCTTGCAGCTGCATCACATACTATTTGGAGTAAACTTTCTGGACAGAAGTCCAAATTCATTGTACTTATTGGGTGGAGTTGGGTGCTGTCATATCTGCTTGTCCTTTGTTAGGCAAAAACAGTGTCTCTGAAAGATAGAAAAAGATCACCTAGATTGCTTGTCTACTCGATTTATTGTCTTGAAATCCCTTTGCAATGCAGACTTGGTTGAGAAAGAAACTTATCCATGGATACATAAGACAGGATATACCTAACCAGGCAGCTCATCATCCTTTAACTGTCTCTTACGAGACATAAGTATCAAGGGTTGCAAAGCGAGCCAGGCTTACAAAAGCTCTATTTTACTGGCAGGAGACATGAAAGCTTAAAGACAGTCTGAAATATTTTGCTTGTGCAGCAAGGGCATTTGGTGTCTGTTTCATTCAGAGGCCAGTTTCCTTGCTTGTCTGCGCTTACACCAGCAACTTGCAAGATAAAGGAATCAAATTTGTGATGGTGTAATACGTGTCAAGCATACATGGTCTTATCGAGTGTATAATGTGGGATTAAAACATTATGAAGAAAAACCTTTGGGTGTGCAGTATAGCTATGTAAACTTGTGGGCTTTGCCGTTTTGGATAGCTTTGTCCTATGTGAAGGGAAATAATTGAAGCTAAAGAAGGAAATATATCGGTACTATATATAAGGTATTGAAATTTCTAATTGCTTTTACAGGATATGCATGGTTTACCAGGCAAGAATAAACGTCCCAGCAAAGAAGTTATTGATGGAGAGACCGAAGTTGTGAGCTTGGAATCAAAAAATCCTACGCTTCACTCAGCGGATTGGTATGTTCAAACGTTGACGCCTAGCTGCCAGTAAAAAACGACTGGGGGGATTAAAAGCAATGAAAAATTTTATATCTTTTTCTGTCATGCGACAGTGTTTGTTAAGGAAAGCATATTAAAGCTTGTGCAAGGAACAGCCAGGCACTACTGACGAATATAAGTCAGACAAGTTTAGCTTTCAATGCAAATGAATACCACTATACAAAAACCTCCAAAAATCAGAGGCCAATTGTATCTGTTAGATAACATTTGTTACATGCATCCACGTGAAGATCAGGTTAACGTATGGACATGACATGACATGGCTAGTGTTCGGAGGTCAGGTTAACGTATGGTCTCTTGTTTTAACCTTGGGATAATTAGGACACGTGGTACCCTTGCTACACTAAGGGTAGTCTTAGGTGTTAGACATGTAAGACACCCAGCTATCAAGAAATGGCATCACTACATATATGGTAGTCATTTTAAGATAAAGATTGATCATAGAGCTGTCATATTTCTTATCTCAATCCAACTTAGCTCCCAAAGAGAGAAGGTGGCTTTCCATTTTTGAATACAAGGTGGGGAGGGAGAATATAGTGCCTGATTCACTCTCTAGGATGTGGGCATGCACTTTATCCTCTATTACAAAAATCTACAAGGATTGTTTTTATGAAATTCAAGAGGAATACCTATAAGATCGAGTGGCTACAACTCTATTTTAGGACCTGCAGGACCCTAACAGCCTTGATCATCCAGATTACAAGCTACATAATGGGCTGCTTTGGTTCTATGACAGGATTTTCCTTATTGAAAACCTATGGTATAAGCTACTGGTACCGAGGAGCTGCATTCATTACCAATGGCTGGTCACACAAGGTTATTCAAGACCTATGTATTACAGACTCAGTCTGTTTTACAGACTGGCTGGCCTACAACCAGCCTATAAAAAGCCCTCCCTGGCTCATTTGCCAGGGGAGTTTTTGGGCAGCCTTTGCAGGCTGCCTTCCCTGCTTACCTGTCCAGCCTTTGGGGACCCTGAAGGGACTCCTAACCTAGGCTAAGACCTAAACTATAAGATGGAAACACTTAACCTACTATTCTCCAGTGGGTACTAGTGAACAAGAACTGACTACTGACTTGACCTAAGGCTGAGAGACTGACCTACATAGCTTGTGCCTGACTGTCCCTGGACAAGGGCTCACAAAGGGGTCACAGCATACGACAAAATCTCCTATCTGGGGACTATAATGCACTTGTCGATGTAGCCAGTGTGTCACCTTGCACCCAAGTGCAGGGGTGCATGTGACATTCCCTCCTTAACTTGGCGGTAGGTTCATTGCTTCCAAGTAGTCCGCCAATATCTGGGGAAACTCCTGGAAAAAATCTTTGTCCAATCACACTGCTTCATGGGTACCTCGATCACGGAACTTGGTGTAAAACTCCTGGATCTTGCGTCCTGACCCATGCTTGAATTTATGAAGAAGGATCCACCATCCCATTGAGGAGTGAGGTAAATCACCGTCCAAACGTTGCTTCATAAGGTGTGCGACCAATATTCGAAGAATAGGTATCGTTCAAAATGGCCTGCACAAGCGGAAGAAACTGCTCCCACTTTCCCAGAGCATCATGACAATATGATTTCAAAATATCAAATGCCATACCATTATACTTTTCCATTGCGTGCCCCATCAGAGGAGCGGCTTGAACTGCAGTGATCTGGCACTAGACATAGACAAGTGCACACATGGCACCCTTGCGGACGGCGCGACCTGCTTGAATATGAGAGATTAATGGAATCCCTAGTATGCTCTGATCACCGCATATCGCGGCGGGCTCAAGTAAACCTTCCACAATTGTGAAGGTGTCCTGCCGCCAATCAGGCGTCGGAACATGCTCACGGAACCATTGAATCCCGATGATCATGTCGCACCCCATCAAAGGAGTCAATATAAAATCTCGTGTAAACATGGTCTTCTGAACTGAAAAAGTGAACTGGATGGCCTTATGCGTGATGTGTGTGCGCAAGCCGGGCGTGAACCCGTCCACTGCAAGCTCGTGAGGCACCAAGGTGCACCCCACTGTCTTGGCAAGCTGAGGGGAGATGGCATCTTCTGAACTCCCCATATTGAACAGGACAATAAACTGATGCCCGTTAGTTGTGCCATATGCTCAAATGAGTGCCTTCTTTTGATCTGAGAAGTCGCTCTCCTTCTTACCTTGAAAGACCACCGTGGGAACGGCGTTTAAAGTAGGGAAGACGGCATTCGTAGCTGAGGATGGAGGCGGAGCTAGAAGAGCCAATACATTACCGACGGGCGAAGTAGGTGCTTTCGCATCCTTTTCGGCAAGCCGGTACCGCTTCTGCTCGTCGGGTTGTAGATAGCCTCTTGTAATACCCGCTTTAGCCTTCTCATCCGGAGTCATCTTTGGCTTGGATTCCCTCTTTTGACCAGATGCCTGGCCGTCTTTCTTTTGGAACTGGTTGTCCTTCTGATGATCCTTACCCGCTGTGTTGTTTGATTGCTGCGGGGCTTTGGAATCTTTCTGGACTTGCTTGGGCTTTCCCCCGTTCAGCATCATCTCCTGATTTTGTGCGAGAGTCAGCGCCCGCTCGTAATCCGGCGGGTCGAAGTTCCGAATGGTAAAACGTATGTTCGTGTCCAAACCTTGAATGAATTGCTTCATCTTGGCGCTCTCCGTCACGCCCAACTGTTGCGCCAGTGTGATGACCTTATTACTGTATGTCAACACAGGCAAACCATTCTGGGAGAGACGAGCGAACTCATCCTCCAGGTTAAGCATATATTGGGGTGGGAGAAAACGGGCTTTGAGGTCGGCCACAAACGTTGCCCAAATGAAATTCGTCTTAAACGTTTTTGGGTTAGTATGCTTACTAGCCCAATGCTACCACCAAGTCACCGCCTCACCTGTAAGATGAGGGGCTGCAAGGTGGACTTTATCTTGCTCATCTTGAATCCGCACTAACGGAAAATGAGCTACAAACTGATGAATAAATTGCAAAATTGATGAATGATCACACTTACCATCATACTTAACAAAATTTGGAGTGGACTGAGTGAGTGGTGTTACCTTTGTCGATGGCAAAGCTGTGGCGGAGACGGCCGCTGCGCTCAAACTTGCCTGCATAGTGGCTAACATCTGTTTGTGTTGGAGAAGCATCGCCTCTCGGTCTAGCTTTTGTTGCCTCTTTGCCTGGGCGAGCTCTGCGCGTCGCAGTGCCTCCTCATTTTTGCGTTCCTCACGCATCAACAAGAGCAGTTTTTCAAAATCTGTGGTTCTTCTTTCTTCCAGCAGCTTTTCTGCTTCTTTTTCCTTCAGACGTTGTTTTGTCTGGTCCAGCTGTCTCTGCTTTCTTTCAGCTTGGATGAATGTTCTTCGAGTTGCTGCAGCAGGACCCGATTCTGCTCTAGAAGGTTCGCCATCACTTCTTGAGCATTTGGCGGAAGCGTATCTTGTTGGTAGTCTTTCTCCTCTTCAAAGTCTTCACGGTTGAAATCTTTTCCTGACCCTTCCATGGTGCTTGATTGTGTGTCCTTTCCGGATCTCAGCACAACCATACACTCGCGGTAGTCAAGCTGGATACAGATCGAAGCTCTGATACCAATGTAACATGCAACGGTTATCTGATCGTGTAATTCACAGCAAGACCTTCTTTAAACCTTTAGCGAGGAATGAGCGTTGTTTACCATAGAGAGAGGAAGGAGATGAGGGTACAGAGAGAGTAGAGTCGACAACCGATTGGGTCCCTGTATCCACTGAGGGCCCCCTCCCCCAATCAGGGGAGAATTTGCTTTATACTTGGAGAACTGAGAAATACAAAGAACACTCTTCAAGAGAGCACGGAACACGCTTCTGAAGAGCTCACTGTGCACACGTATAGCAGACCCAAAGACTTGAGAGGCAACGCCGACCAATACCGAGACCTTGATGCTGTCCACACTTAGGATGTAGGACGCTTCTGCAAGGCAAGGAAGAGGCTTGTGTTGTCTAGCGGAATGCAGGGTTACTGCGTGAGTGAGAGAGTGAAAAGCTAGAAGTGATAGATCTTACGAGAGAACTGAGAGATGACGGAAATATAGAGCTGAGAGTGAGCTGTGTAAACTGTAAAAGAGAGCTGAGAAAGCTGAGGAAACAGTGTCCAAACCTCTCTCCGTTTGCTGGTCCAAACCTCCAACTATTGTGCTGCGTGGTCACCTTCAAATCAGGCTGAACTGATGGCCAAGGGAGTGAGGCTAGAGCAGGGCCAGATCTGAGGATCTCAGGGGCTGCACAGGAGGCTGAAGTGGAGCTGTAGGAGGACTGAAGGCAGGAGCAAACTGAATGAGAAAACAGGGCAGCCAAGGGGCCCTTTTTAGCGCTGGACTGAGCCATTTCAGTCTGTAAACAGACTGACTCTCTGTTTTATAGACTCAGTCTGTTTTACAGACTGGCTGGCCTACAACCAGCCTATAAAAAGCCCTCCTTGGCTCATTTGCCAGGGGAGTTTTTGGGCAGCCTTTGCAGGCTGCCTTCCTTGCTTACCTGTCCAGCCTTTGGGGACCCTAAAGGGACTCCTAACCTAGGCTAAGACCTAAACTATAAGATGGAAACACTTAACCTACTATTCTCTAGTGGGTGCTAGTGAACAAGAACTAACTACTGACTTGACCCAAGGCTGAGAGACTGACCTACGTAGCTTGTGCCTGACTGTCCCTGGACAAGGGCTCACAAAGGGGTCACAGCATACGACAAAATCTCCTATCTGGGAACTAGTCTGTTTTATAGACTCAGTTTGTATTACAGACTCAGTCTGTTTTACAGACTGGCTGGCCTACAACCAGCCTATAAAAAGCCCTCCTTGGCTCATTTGCCAGGGGAGTTTTTGGGCAGCCTTTGCAGGCTGCCTTCCCTGCTTACCTATCCAGCCTTTGGGGACCCTAAAGGGACTCCTAACCTAGGCTAAGACCTAAACTGTAAGATGGAAACACTTAACCTACTATTCTCTAGTGGGTGCTAGTGAACAAGAACTAACTACTGACTTGACCCAAGGCTGAGAGACTGACCTACGTAGCTTGACTCTGTCCCTGGACAAGGGCTCACAAAGGGGTCACAGCATACGACAAAATCTCCTATCTGGGAACTATAATGCACTTGTCGATGTAGCCAGTGTGTCACCTTGCACCCAAGTGCAGGGGTGCATGTGACACTATGAGACAGTGAAGCAGAGTTTTTATTGAAAGGGTCTTTGGAAAGATGTGTACAATTATGTACAGTGTGTAAGCCATGCCAGTAGAGTAGAGAATGAAACCTTAGCCTAGCTGGTTTGCTCCAACCTCTACCTATTCCATAAGGTAAATGGACACACACAAACATGGACTTTATCATAGGTCTACGTGTGACACCTAAAGGCTCGAACAACATTCGTATTGTGGTTGATGGGCTCGCAAATGCTGCACACTTCATACCCACCAAAACTCAATACTTAGCCTCCATGATTGCTTCTTAATTTATGGAAAATTTCTTCAAATTACATGGATTGCCACAGGAGATTGTGAGTGACTGTGGTGCCAAATTCATGGGCATATTTGATAGGAGTTGTTAACTTCTATGGGCACACTTCTCACCCTAGTACTACCGATTATCTGTCAAAGAGAAAGCTAAATAGATGGCTAGAAGAATACCTCATACATTTTTGTTTTGACCCTCAGACAATGTGGGATACGTGGCTTCATCTGGCTCAATTCTGCTGTAATAGTTACCTTCATTGGGATGAGCCCTTTTGAAGCTATGTATGGTTGCAAAGTTCATGTGCCTTCCACAGTTGTTGATAGTGCAATTGGCCAACCAACAAGCAAAGGATGATGTGGCCCACATGATTGCATTACTACAGCAATGCAAGGATAATATGATGAAGGCCTAAGCCCATATGAAATTGTATGCAAAACAACATCGAAGAGAACTCTGCTTTGAGGAGGGGAATTATGTGTTTTTTAGGCTCCACAAGACTAGATATGCCTCTGTGAAGGGAAACACTAGTACTAAGCTTGCCTAGATATTGTGGCCCATACAAAGTGCTAAAGAGAGTTGGTGAAGTGGCCTACAATTGGAACTGCCCCCATTTTCTAGAGTTCGCATGTTTCACTTTTGAAGAAGTACTTGAGTCCTTTTGAACAAGCACTCGAGGAATTACCTTAGGAGGGAAAGGTTCAATACTTCTTAAAGAGAATCATTTTTTTGAAGGACCATGTACTTATGAATAAATCCTATAGTGGAATACTACCTCAAATGAAGAGGCCTTCTGGATGACAAATCCTCTTGGCAGCTCTCATCTATTGTGGAGAAGTACCCATATCTACTCAGCTGATGCATTAATTGGGGAGGGTTTGGGCATCATCATTGCTGCAGGGATATGATCCAATATCATCTACTCTTCTCACTGTTTTCCTTTACTGGTTATTAAAAAAAAAACTAGCCGGCTTTTATTTATAAAAAGGGGGGGGGGCTTTCAGACCCAAACAGACCTAGTGACTCATAGGCCTACGCTATAAAGCAAACCAAAACCACCTGCATGCAGGCTGAAGGCATGAGAGCACAAAGACCTCGAAGGGAACTTCCGACTAGACTCTCTGACTTACCAACTAGACACGCGAGATTGGAGATACAGACTTTGGCATAGTTATACAACCATTTATCATACGATCCAATTGCTTGCCTATCCTTGAACACAAGCTGGTTTATGATCAACCAAATACAACAACAGATGGCACCCCTGATGTATGGCCAGCAGGCTTTTAGAGTAGAGGGCAGTCCTGCAGAGTCGCCCAACAAAGTCAGTCTCCAATTGGAACCCACGGGGAAACTGGACATCATACCTGGAGCACGAACTGCTTTCTCAACAAACAACCATAGCCCCTTTGTGACCGGGCATCGCCAGAACAGATGCAATACAGTTTCCAGCGAACTCTCATAGAAGGAGCACAAGGGGGAAACCTGAAATCTTTTAGCTAGCTTGGCCCTAACTAGAAGCCAATGATGCAGAATTTTCCACAGCAAAAAGTCTATCTTCCCAACCCTACACCCAATCCAAAGATCACTAAACGTTCGGAGACCGACAGCAACTCAGTACGAAGACTTTGTATAAATGGATGCTGAAGTATGTGCAGGTTTGTGGATTTGTATGTGTGAGAGCATACTTTTATACTATGGTCTACACCCATTGTTGGGTGCTGATGACGTTAGTGGGGATGTCATAGTAGTTAGTCCCTGCTATTCGTGATGGAGTTTATGGTTTTTAATCTTATGAGTGATTATCGTGAAATTGAAACTGCACTATGTTGTGTTTTTAGAGGGTGAGTTTGGGAATGTTCCTGGATTCATCTAGGTATATGCTTCTGCCGTATTAGTGGACATGCAAATTTCACCTTGTGAAGTTTTCGTCCAAGTTGCGGCCTGTTGGTATTGCGATAATTCTTTCTATCTTAATGGTGCGTTGCCCTATCAGCTAGATTTAGATTTAGATACTCATTTGGGAGAGACTAAAATGAAATCGTTTAGACTTCACAAGCAGTTGTAGCTTGAATGAAGAGATTTGGACTACTTTTTGATTAGTCTTCTCCTTTAGTGCTAGCCTTCATCATGGCTGAGTTTGCCCTTCACCTTCGGAGTGCCGACAAAAACTCAGTACGAAGACTTTGTATAAACGGACGCTCAAGTATGTGTGGGTGTGTGGATTTGTATGTGTGAGAGCATACTTTTATACTATGGTCTACACCCATTGTTGGGTGCTGATGACGTCAGTGGGGATGTCATAGTAGCTAGTCCCTGCTATGCTGATGGAGTTTATGGTTTTCAATCTTATGAGTGACTATCGTGAGATTGAAACTGCACTATGTTGTGTTTTTAGAGGATGAGTTTGGGAATGTTCCTGGATTCATCTAGGTATATCACTAAACCTCCTGTCCGTGACAATTATGGTATTTGCAACAGAAGAATCTACAGAGGAGAAGGGAATAGGAATGTTGTAATTCAAAATTTTTGACTTTATGTGTCCACATTATAGAACTCTCAAAACACCAAACTCAAGAGAGAGACAATGGCAGAGCTATTGCAGAAATTTGAGTCAAACATGCTTTGCCAAAGATCCCAAAAAACTGCAGCAATCTGCTGCCCTAGATGCTCTGTGGTGAGCACAAACTTTGCTCGTACTTCTGTCCTGGCACTCTTTCGGTTGTGTGCTCCTTAGTGAGCTTCAGTGACCTGGTGCAGTGCTGGTTCCTTAGACAGTGCCCTCCCACAAACTTGTGCTATCCTACTGGCTAGAGGTATGTGCCAAGAACTGCTCCTAAAGGTAAGGACTGCTTCCAGTCTGAATTCGTGATCCTTCCGTATCCTTTCTTGCTGCGGCAGACTGCTGCGCATTCTTTGGCTCACCAACTATGGATGTTGACCTCCTTGCTGAACTCCTGGACAGCCTATTGTGAGGCGCAACAGTTGGAATGAATGAATAAGTCCCTTCTAGCGAGTTCAACGAAGGAATGAAGCTTCGTTAGATGCTCCATAATTACTCCAGCTCCCCCGGTTTGGTTTGACATCCAAGAGCAGAGAGGGCATAAGCTGAGTACAAATGGGGGGGGGTATGCCTCTTATAGAAACTAAGGCAGGCTGATTTACCACTTTAGTTATGGGATTGTATCCCCAAACTGCCACATGGCATCAATTTAAAAGACTAAGGTACAAAGTACAAAGTATGAAGCTAGTTAAAAAGGCCACTAAAGTACCACTTTTGTTACAGTCCTCCCAACCCAAGAAACGATTTGTCTTCAAATTCTGAAGAGTCACTGTTACAGGAAAAGATAACAAGTGAAAAGGGTTGATGGTATGGGATCATATCCATGTAGCAATATTGCTACTCAAAGGCTCCCCAAATCCTGAGTCTCAACTGAGTAGATTTGATACTGTTCCCCTATAGATATTGTCTCTAAAACCAATGATTCTCTCTAGAATGTACTGAATCTGTCCCTCCTCCATAGGAGGCTGCATAGGAGGTAACTCCTCGGGTGCTTGTTCAGATGGCCCAAGTACTTCTTCAAGAGTGAGACATGGAATACATCATGAATCCTTGAAGATGGAGGCAATACCAGTTGGTAAGCCACTTCACCAACACTCTTTAGCACTTTGTATGGGCCATAACATTTACGTGCAAGCTTGGTATTAGAGTTTCCCTTAAGGGAAGTATATCTGGTCTTGTGGAGCCTGAGAAACACATAGTCCCCCCCTCCTCATAGCGAAGTTCTCTTCTATGCTGATCTGCATACTATTTCATACGAGCTTGGGCCTTAGTCATGTTGTCCTTGCATTGCTGTAGTAAAGCAGTCATGCGGGCTAGATCATCCCTAGCTTGTTGGTTGGCCATAGCATTATCAACAACTGTGGAAGGCACATGGACTTTACAGCCAAACATAGCTTTGAATGGACTCATACCGATGGAGGTGTGCTTAGTGTTATTATAGCAGTCCCATGTTGTTTGAGTGTCAAAGCAAAAATGTCTGAGGTATTCTTCCAGCCACCTGTTTATCCTCTTGGTTTAGCCATCAGTTTGAGGATGATAAGTGTTGCTAGGGGTTAGAAGAGTGCCCATAGACTAAAACAACTCTTGCCAAAAATGCCACAGGAATTTGGCATCACGGTCACTCCCAATCTCCTGTGGCAACCCATGTAACTTGAAGACATTCTCCATAAATTGGGAAGCAATCATGAAAGTTGGATATTGAAATTTGGTAGGAATGAAATGTGCAGCCTTTGGGAGCCTATCAACCACAACAAAAATGATTTTCCAACCTCTAGGAGTCAAAGGTAGATCTGTGATAAAGTCCGTGGAGATATGTGTCAACTTACCTCCAAGAATAGGCAGAGGTTGGAGCAGACCAGCTAAGCTGAGATTTAATTCTCTTTTTTGCTGGCAAGGCTTACACCACTGTACATAAATTGTACACATCTTTCCAAAGCTCCTTCCAATACAAACTCTGTTTCACTCTCACATAGGTTTTGAATAACCTTGTGTGACCAGCCATTGGAGATGAATGCATCTCCTGAAGCACCAGGAGCTTGTACACTGAGTTTCCAATGAGGTAAATCCTATCATGGAACCAAATCAGCCCATTATTTAGCTTGTAATGTGATGATCAAGGTAGTTGGGGTCCTGCAGGTCATGAAATGGAGTTGCAGCGGTTGGGTCGGAAAGGTATTCCTCCTAAAGTCCATGGATCCTATCCTTGTAAACTTCTGTAATAGAGGATAGAGTGCATGCCCACATCCTAGAGAGAGAATCAGCCACCACATTCTCCTTCCCCATCTTGTATTCAATGTCAAAATCATAATTTTGTACAATGGAAAGTCACATTTTCTGTTTGAGAGATAAGTTGGACGGAGATGAAATATCTGAGAGTCCTATGATCAGTCCTTACCTTAAAATGATTCCCATATATGTAGTGATGCCATTTCTTAATAGCATGCAATATAGCTAGCATTTCCTGGTCATAAATATGGTAGGTCAGCTCTTTGTCATCCAATTTTCAGCTCCCATAAGCTATAACCCCATTGCTTTGCTTGAGCACTGCCCCAAGGCCCCTACCACTAGCATCACCTTCAATGGTGAATGGTTGAGAGAAATCTGGACACACAAGCATGGGAGCTGAGGTCAAAACATCCTTCGGTTCCCAGAAACTTTGTAGCTGTCCAGAAAAAGCTGCCTTCTTAATCTGGTCAGTAAGGGGTGCTGCTATTTTTGCAAAGTGTTTAATGAATCTTCTATAGAAGGATGCTAATCCAAGATATCCCCTTAATTGAGTGGTGTTCTGAGGATGTGGCCATTCTTTCACACACTTGACCTGCCCTTGCTGCTGACTATATGACCAAGTTGCTCCACCTCGTTGCTCCACCTCATTGCCATGAATGTGCACTTGCTTGCCTTTCGTGGTTTCTCAAGACTTCGAGGCCTGCTTTGCTCGCATTAGGTGCTCCTCTTTAGATTTGATGTAGATGAATATATCATCAAAGAAGACTAGAATCAGCAGATACACTGTCCACGTCTTAGATCAAATGTTAAGATTAAGTATAAATGGAATAGAATGGAAAATCCAGAATCAAAGCTGTAATTTTCCAGATAGATGCAGATTTGCAGTTCTACCTGCATCAAACAAATGGATGCAATTCTGTCCCCAAACTTAGAATTACATTTCAGTAGCTTAGGGCTTGTGATAAGGTGAAATTTTGGACAGAGGTAGCCCTTGGGCTCAAGATAGAATGCTTGAATTTTGATACCAAGGCAACAGGACTGCCTCTAACTTTGACTAACTCCCCCCTAGAATAGCCTAGTTAGACAGCCCTAGACTAACCCTTTCAAAGACCAAGGATAGAAATGATCGCTTTTCACATGCCTAGGCTAGATTCAATCCATTTAAATTCACTTGCTGAAGTAGGCAGAAAGTACAATGCAGTAATGAGCAGGAAAATACCTTTTAGAATTGGGGAAGAGAGGGAGAGGACGAGTAAGTCATGGGCTGGACTTACAACAGGACTTGTGAGGGGCTGCACAAGGACAGAGCTAGAGCTAAGAGCTCATGCTGTGAGAATCCAATTTGGCAGAGTAGCAGTGCATATATCGTAAGCTGAGTACAAATGGTGGGGCCATGCTTCTTACAGAAACTACAGGCTGATTTACCATGGGATTGTACCCCAAACTGCCGCAACATGGCATCATTTAAAAGACTAAGGCACAAAGTACAAAGTATAAAGCCAGTTAAAAAGCTACCAAAGTACCACTTTTCTTACATCAACTCTCTCACGTGGGAGGGCTTGGTCCCTATGAATCTGGACCAAGAGGAGCGGTTCGACAACCCCTCCACAGGGCAAAGGATCGGAAGCCTTGGCTGCCCCGCAGTCGACCAAGAAGAGCAACAACAACAAAGGCAAAGGAAAGTCTTCAGAAAAGAAGTCCCAATCCGCTTCGGACGCCTTGAAAGCAAATTGGAGCTATAACCACCAATATGGCGAGAAGGGTCGCTATTGGAGGAGGTACCCTTGGTGCAGCCACAAGAAGGGTACTGATTTTTCAGCTGCACCCACAAAACCCCAAACTTTGTAAACGAGGGAGATCATGGACACAAGAGTTCCATGTTCTTAAAGTAGTGAGCGGCAGGTCACACTGTTGGGAGTCTCGAGAGTGGATCGTGGATAGTGATGCTTCCAAGTACATGACACATTCTCAAGAGCAGTTCTAGGGCCTTTGGTTGCAGTTAGCTGATATCCACATTGGTGATAGGTACACTATACCAGTTCAAGTGAGGCCATCATTCCCAATGGCACAAGGGGGAAGCATACCTACCTGTTCTTAGTGCATGAATTGCGCAAGACTAGCAAGCACATGGAATTTGAGTGGCTATCAGGGACAAAGTGACAGGTCGGGTAGCTTGGGAAAGAGTAGTTGAAGATAGGATCTACAAACTCTGTTCTCTCGCTCTTACAGGTACTCATCCTAGTCAACTGTGCCATTCCCAAGATGGTGGGCAGGATTGAAGCCTGAAATTTGGAGTGACTCGGTCAGCCGACAGTTGTACCCTTGAACCGGATCTATCTCATGGAGTAGTGAGACGCGGCTAGCCTTGTCACCAAGTGAGGCTGAGAACCAGGTTGCTTGTGAATGTGCGTACGAGATGGTATGGCCATTAAGGGTACCTGGCAAGCAGGCGTGTTTGATGAAGGACATGAAGCTTCTTCAGGTGCTCCATATATACTCCAGCTCCCTGGGATTGGTTAGACATCCAAGAACTGAGAGGGGATGTTAGAGTTCTGGGTATCTCCTATCTGTATTATAGTGAGTGAGGTGGGTGTGCCTGCCAAAGATGTGGTAGAATCCTCCTGTAACATATGCAATAGTTGGGGGCAATGCCAAAGCAAGTAGGCTGAAGAGTTTCGGCCTATTTAGGGCCTCGTTAAAGGCCAGGAACAGTAGTTGGTTGGGGCTACTTTGGAGAGCCATTGGCTAGGGACCTATCCTCAATGTTCCATTATGGCATGGCTGCCACATGTGCTGTACAGATGATGTCAGCCACCACGTGTCATCAGCTTTTTACTTCCCTAAGTAAAAGCGGAATGATTATTCTCTTGGGGTTCTTGTCTCTTCTAAATTAGTGGGATTCAAGTCTCTACTTGAATTTGACCCAGTACAACAAAAATTTAAGAAATAGAAACTTTCTTTCCATCACTTTTGGATTGTCTCCCTTACATAAAAGTTGATACCTCTCTCTCTGCACATCTTGCGCAAGCGCACTACAAAAGTCTTTAGGGTTGCAGTTTGCAACCACATGCAGTAGCATATCTACCATAGTTAGGGGAAACGGAAACGTTTTGGGATTTCTGGGACGGCTGAAACGGGAAAACGCCACGTCAGCAAGGGGGGGGGGGTTTTAGAAAAGGACGTTTTGGGATGAGAACACACACATTTAGAATGCTACAGCCTACATGTAACTTAAAATGTAGTGCATAATACTTACCACAATGGCACTTAGAAGTTAGAACTTGAAACAAGTTACAAATTAGAACTTAGAAGTTAACTTAGCAGTGAGCAATACAAATATAAATGACAAATCTGAAATCGATGAGAAAAGCTGAAGATTGACAAGTTACAAAATGTTAAAGGCAATATAATATATGATTCATATATGTCTCATTGTCAAGAGTCAAGACTCAAGACTCAAGAGTCAAAAGTACAAAATTCAGATTCCCAAAAGCCTAGGCTCTAAGCCTTAAGGCCAGCCGCTACATCACTGATGATATGATCAAAATCTAGAAAGCTCAGCTGCTCAAGAGTCAACCTCCTCCTCCTCCTCCTCCACTGCCATCTCTTGATCGTCGTCGTCGTCCTCCCCCTCCTCATCATCAGTGAGGGTGTCATCAAGCTTATGACAACCAATGAACTTTTCATGAGTGTACTCCTATCTCATCTTGTTAAGCAAACGCAAGTTTGCATTAACAAAGACAAGATCGTTCGCCTTGTGCTTTGAGACTGTTCCTCTTCTTTGTATGGATGTGGGCAAAGCTGCTCCACATGCGCTTACAAGAGGAGAAGCTACAACCCTAGCTGAGAATCCAAATTGAAATTTTAAAGCTCGTAAAATTCAGATATATGGCAAAGCTCATAAAATCTGAAAAAATAGTAAAGTTTAAGAGTTTAAATGAGTTAAGATTACCTGTCATGCTGTGCATATGGCCATCCAAATATGCCCTCCTTATTGCAGTAATTGGCGAGCTGGTCCTTCATATACCTTGCCAATAAAAGGCTTGTCTCCATCAAGCTTTTTCAGTAGCAAGACAGTCGGCTTACACAAGTCATACAAGTGTGATGCATTAGCCCAAAAGTCATTGCTGCCTATGCACAAATTGTAGACTAATATCCAAGAGCCTGCGTTGAAGTGGGCCATGCATCCCACTGTGGGCTTGCCACAACCTGCTTAAGAGCAGGTCTCATTTCGATGAGCTTGTGAAGCATCAGATAGTTGTATGCCAACCTTGTCTTTGCATACTTCAAAAGCTCCTTGCTTGCATAGGTGCGATACAAAGAGAGAGAAAAATGATGGCATGTGATGAAGCCAACTATCTCTCTTCCATTATCAATTACAGTTTCTACCCAAGGTAATTTGCCAATGTCTTTCAACAAATTATTCAAACAATAGGCAACACAAGAACTCCATTGAATATGGGGGTACCTTTGTTCCAATAATGCACCTGCAGCCTTATTGGTATTTTCGCCATCTGAAACCAACTGCACAACATTAGATGGGTATCATGTGCACGGATTGGTATCTGACGTGTATTGGGGTACACAAGACTAGCTCAGGTAGCCTGGTGAGGCTTAGGGCTAGGCAGGCTTGATTCTCGGGTTGAGTGGCAAGGGTACGAACTAGTTAGAGGTCTTCGTTATTTTTGGCGCATTGTGCCCGAGTCTATAAAAGGGGCCCAAAGGTTTAGTTCTCAGAGAGCCAATGGGAGCAAGTCTCGTTCCCAGGTGCTAGGTCTGATTCTAGATTGAGTTGCGGATGCACGCTTGCATCATAGCGTAGCCCAAGGCCCAACAACAAATCCTAGGCCTCTAGGTGCCACCTGGTGGTATGGGACTTCAGGCTGGTGAGGATCTGGTTGGGAGTTCGTGCCAATAGTTCAGCTCGTGGCTCGGAGGGGACATCTTTTGATTCGGGATCGCATCCCGTAGATGTCATGGTTGGATGGTGAGTAGCCTGCTCAGATTCCACACATTTGGTATGTTTTTTGTGTTGCTTGTAGATCAGAGGTTTCAGGACTGCTGGGGATGTGTCAATTGGTATCAGAGCCAACTCCTAAGGTAGGAATCTCTGTTACGAGAAATTTTGGACGTGATTTTCTCTCCTCTATTTCGAAATTCATGTTCATGCTGTGCAAGTGCTTGTTGGTTCATCGTTAAGGGTTGTGGTTTTGGATTGAGAAAGAAGGAAGGAGAGAGAGTGAATGAAGGGTGAATTCGTTGCAAGATTTGAAGGGCTGAGAGAGAGAGAGAAGTGTAGTTAGGAGGGAGCAATGAGGTTCGGGTAGAGAAGTGCGAAGGAAGTCGTGAGGCAAGCATAGTGTTGAGGCGAACTGAGAGGATCCCGCAAACGGGCTAGCTGCTCAAGGAACGCATTGGCAAGCGGAAGAGGAGTGCAAGGAGGTGCGCAACAGGCTGGAGCCAGATCGCAATCTGGACGAGGTGCTATTCGGGGGGGGGCGTGGAGGCTAAGAAAAGCACCACCTCCGGCCCTTGATATGTCCAAGCTGAATTTGACTTTTGAGGTCTATCTTTAGAGGTTTCGTGATTTGCAGACCAGAGCTACAAAGATGTATCCAGTTACCTTGTTAGGTTTCTTTGTGGATGGTTTGCCTGACTCATACAAGCTACAGATCAAGAATAACAAGTGTATCACTTTGCAAGAGGCCATGAACTATGCGCGCATCTATGATGATACCATGGCCAGCGCAAAGGGAATCACCATTGCCGACACAAGTGGGAAGAACAAGAGGAAGTTCTTCAAGTCTACAACTGGTACGGGGGAATTGAAGTCAATTGACAACGCCTCCAAGAAGAACTCGACTCAAACGAAGAATGATCGTGCCCATTTTCTACGCACCCTGAGGTTAAAGAAAGAAGGACGTTGCTTCATATGCGAGGAGTGGGGCCACACCCGGAATGATTGTCCTAAGCACAAGAACTAGAAGCAAGTGTCGGCATGTGGGACAAGGTACCAAAGCTAAGGGAGCTAACTAAGTTTCGATGACAGGTATTTCTGTAAATGTCGTTACTTGCCCACTTTCTTGTAATTGCACTTTTAATAATTCGTTATTTGGTCCCATTGACATTTTCTGAGTTTATGGAGAAGTAAGGGATCAAAGAATTCACATTCTCTTTGACTAGGGTAGCTCTCACAATTTTGTTAATTACAAACTTATGCAGAGGATGGGGTTGCTGGGCTGCTCTCACAATTTTGTTAATTACAAACTTGTGCAGAGGATGGGACTGTCCACGATACCTAGCGATCACACCTATGAGGTGCATCTTCTAGCTGGGAAGCAATTTTGGGATCGCAAGGTTGATATGGATTCGACTACACAGTTGCTCTTACGTGCTATATCATGCACTTGGAACATGTGGACTTGTTAATCGGAATAAAGTGGTTTAAAACCCATGATATTCGGATTGGATGGAAAGAGCATACACTCTCTTTTTTGGATAAAGACACTCAGTTTTGTATTCAATGTGATAATATTACCTCTTCTCAGGGACCTATTGTATCTGCGATGCAACTTCGGACTATAATAAACACTTCTCATTATGATGTGTATCAGTGTGTTTTGATTCCGCTTTCTTCATTTGTTGTCCCTGTTAATAATAAAAATGATTTAAGCGTGTTTGAACACCATGAATTGAGAACCTTGTTGGATGATTTCATGGATGTATTCCTTGCTCAACTGTCGGAAGGTTTACCTCTAGAACGGGTAGTAGATCATCGCATAGATTTAGTAGCTATGGCTTAACCTATTAGTATTCCACCTTATAGGATGAGCCAGCTTGAGGAGGATGAGTTAGCTTCACAGCTACAAGATTATCTGAATATGGGCTATATTCGCCGAAGTAAATCACCTTGGGGAGCACCTTTTCTCTTAAGAATGAAGCGTGTGTAGATTATAAACGATTGAATAAAGTGACAATTAAGAATCGATACCCTCTTCCTCGTTCTGATGATTTGATAGATTGTTTGCCCGGAGCAAAGTACTTCACTAAGATTGATCACCAAATTTCTATCTATGCTAAACACATAGATAGAACTGCATTCCGAACTAGATATGGCTACTACAAGTTTCTCGTATTACCTTTTGGTTTGACCAATGCTCCTGCTACCTTCCAGCAAATGATGAATGATTTGTTTCAAGATTTTTTGGGCAAATTAGTTGTCGTGTTCTTAGATGACATCTTGGTATATAGCCGAACGCTAGAGAATCACATTCGACACCTCGAGATTATCTTAAGACAGCATAAGCTCTATACCAAGATGAGTAAATGTGACTTCTTTATGAGGGAGATCATTTACTTAGGACACGAGATTTCTTTTGAAGGTATGAGCATTGATCTAGATTGTATCCAGAAGGTTTTGGAATGTAGATCATATCCAGAAGGTTTTGGAATGGCCCATTCCTTTTTGTGAGTGAAACAACTTCGTTCTTTCCCAGGATTCATGGTTTTTCTATAGAATTCTGATCGTGATTATTTCAACATCACGGCACCTTTGACCAACATATTGAAAGGTCATGGACGCAGGTCTACCTAGCTGATCTCTTGGAATGATGCATTGAAGAAGGCTTTTGAAACCTTGAAGCTAACTATCAAGGAAGCTCCTGTTGCATTACCAGATCTTACCCGGCCTTATGTTCTAGAGGTTGATGCGAGTGATTTTGCGATTGGGGCAGCTTTATTCCAAGAGGAGCTTTTGAGAGTAAAAAGCTAGACGACACCCAATATCGTTGGCCCACACTAGAAAAAGAACTTTATGCAGTTGTGTATGCTCTAAAGGTTTGGAGACACTACTTGTATGATTCGAAGTTTCTTGTATTGACAGATCATTAGTCAATCAAGTATGTGTGATGTGTTTGAATTGAGGGAAAGAAAGGCTAGATGGACAGAGTTAATGCAAGATTTTGATTTTAAAATACGTTATCGAAAGGGTTCAATGAATAGTGTGGCGGATGCCTTAAGTCGAGTCAAGTTTGTAAATGCAATGTCATTTACAGAAATATCCTTAGATCTATTTCAATCCTCGAGAGGGCTTTGTGCAATTGATAGTTATTTCAGTTCTTATTGGCAGAAAGTCCAAGATGGAAGCTCCATGGTTGACCAGGACTCAGAGATTGTGCCACCTATGGTACAGGGGGCGTGAGGTCAGTGGATGATTAGGAACGGCTTGTTGTTCCGGAATGGAAAGATATGTGTGCCAGATGTTTCGGATCTTCGATGCAAGATTCTCTGGGAGTGTCATGATGCTCCTAGTGCTGGACATCCATGTATACGTCGGACTCTGTCTCTTGTGAAACATATCTTTTTTTGGCCTAAAATGTGTGCATTTATTAAAAACTATGTGGTAGGTTGCCGGGTTTGTCAAGTTACTAAGGCAAAATGCCTTAGAAGCGCGGGTTTATTACAACCATCGCAAATCTCGGATAATAAATGGAAAAGTATTTCCATGGATTTTATTAGTTGCCTAGAACGCGCAAGGGTCATGACTCCATTTGAGTCACAGTGGATCGTTTGACAAAAATGGCTAGATTCTTAACTATTAGAATGACCATATCAGTTGTTTAGATGGCTCACAAGTTTGTGGACCACTTGTTTAAGCTATATGGTTTTTCTTTTGACATAGTCAACGACGACATGGACTCGAAGTTTACAAGTAACTTTTGGACACTTGTTTTGGAGAAGTTGGAAACTACTTTAAGTATGAGTTCCTCAAATCATGCACAATCCGATGGCAGTACAGAGAAGGTCAACCAATTGGTTGAAGATATGCTTCGGGCATATGTTTCTAAGAGATAGTCTTCATGGAAAGATTATCTTCCCATGATAGAATTTGCTTATAATAGTGCAAAGCATTCAAGTACTGGTTACAATCCTTTTATGCTTATGTACGGGTTTTAACCTAAGTCACCAGTTATGGTTGGGTTTAAGGGAATTCAAAATGATGCTGCAAAGACATTCTTGCAAGACATGCAAGAAATGTTGCAGTTTGCCAAGGAGTCTATTAGAAGTACCCAAGTGGGACAGATTTTATGCTAATAGACATCGCTCACACAGAGAGTTCTCTGAAGGGACGATGGTATATTTACGTATTCCCAAGGAATCCAAGAGCCTAAGTACTGGTTTGGTTCCGAAATTATCTCTAGATACCGTGGTCCGTTCAAGATTATTAAAAGAATTGGACTAGTTGTATACAAACTAGAATTGCCTCATGATGTTAAAGTACATCCAGTATTTCATGTCAGTAGACTGAAAGAGTTACTAGGTGCGGATGATTCACTTGTTTCTCCTCAAGAAATAGTTGAAGTTACAGATTTGACTTTTATTCCACACGAACCTGAGAGTATTCTTGAATTTCGTGAAAGACAGATTTGTAATCGAACTATCACCGAATTCAAGATCAAGTGGAAGGATCATGTTGAGGAGGATGCAACATGGGAGACATTACCGAACCTCCAAAGGACATTCCCGGGTTTTTTAGCGAACTCAGGAGTGAGTTCTTAGAGGAGGGGAGTATGTCATGTGCACGGATTGGTATCTGACGTGTACTGGGGTACACAAGACTAGCTCAGGTAGCCTAGGGAGGTTGAGGGCTAGGCAAGCTTGATTCTCGGGTTAAGTGGCAAGGGTACGAACTAGCTAGAGGTCTTCGCTATTTTTGGCGCATTGGGCCCGAGTCTATAAAAGGGTTCCAGAGGTTCAGTTCTCAGAGAGCCGATGGGAGCAAGTCTCGTTCCCAAGTGCTAGGTCTGATCCTAGATTGAGTCGCGGACGTGCGTCTGCATCATAGTGTAGCCCAAGGCCCAGCAGCCACAGGCCTCCAGGCACCATTTGGTGGTATGGGACACCACGATGGTTAGGATCTGGTTGGGAGTTCGTGCCAATAGTTCAGCTCGTGGCTCGGAGGAGAGATCTGCTGATTCGGGATGGCATCCCGTAGATGTCATGGTTAGGTGGTGAGCGGCCTGCTCAGATTCCTCACGTTTGGTGTGTTCTTGTGTTGCTTGCAGATCAGAGGTTTAAGGAGTGCTGGGGACATGTCAACGGGCCCGCATACTCCATTGCATGTGCCCACATCTGCATGAAAACATTCACAGTTTTTTGTTGTACTCTGCACTCTATGGAGTGTATGTACAGAGAAGATCCTCTGCAATATGCCAAAATGCCCTCAAGTGATCGACTACGAAGTCACTCAGCCACTACGAAGATCTGAGGGTGGGTAGATAGTTGGCCACTTAGGGTCGCACCAACTTAGGTAGCATATATCATCTTGAGGACATGCTGGTGGTACTACTAAGAAGTTCAACTTGATCATTCGAACCAGGGCTTGGATATCAAGATCCGAGGCTGTAGGTCCAAGTTCATCTCTTGGTTTAGAGATATTCCGCCTCGACCTTTGATTTCAGCAGTTCTGAGGGCACGAGTCAGGACCCCCCAACAGGAAGTAGTACTACAACAGGACTAGGATGTCTCCCTCAAGATGAGCCTCTCTCTGTCCCATCACCAATATGACCGGAGGGGCATCACATTGAGCATCTTTCCGAGCCATCACCTATCCTTACGAGAAGTCATTGGAGGGGCTCGGGATTCAGTTCCGTCAGATTAGGATTCATGAACCAGGTATTCAATTTCATCAGATCAGGATTCACGAGCTGAGAATACCACCATTCTTTCAGCATATTGAGAGGCCTTTTTCATACCCAGTTTTAATTTCAGCAGAAGGGGATGTCACTGGCATCTACAGCCTGTGGCGTGTTGCCTACAGTTTGAGTGCCATCAAATACCGCCAAGGAGCCTTAGAAGATAGAGCAGGGCAAAACGCATAGAGTTAACTTTTTCAATAGTGAGATATTGAGTGTTGGTACGTCTAGGAACATTGAGCCACTAGCGTGGTATCAGAACTGCATGCATAGATATTCTAGCATGGTGTGAGAAAGCAAAGTGAGAGCTTAGAAGTCTAGAAATCAAAGTCGATAGACTAGCGTCAGTGATCTACCACAACAACGAAGAATTCTCTTCGCATTGGGACATTGCATTCTGCATGTCAATCTCAAACTTTTAACTTGACAATGCAATTCAGTCTAATGGAACGCTCCTGTTTGTCCATGGTGAATGGTGAAAGTGGCCAACGGTTGGTGCAAAGAAAATGGCACAGTGGGACGAGAGAAATGAGAAAGCATTGGGAGTTATTGGAAAAGGGCTTGGAAGCTACATGCATCGAGTTGACTCTTTAAAAAGTGCACAAACTATGGGAAAATCTTGATTTGCTATTTGGGAGCAACACAAAAAATTTCAAGTTGCATCTAGAACAAGAATGCATAGTCTTTGCATGAAACCAGATGATGATCTAGGGAAGCATATGAAGCATTTCAAATCTATTCTGAGACAACTACAAGATGCAAATGCTAAAAGAGATGAGGAAGAGGCAAAGGAAATACTGTTGTTGATTCGTCTCTGAGCATCGCGGAAAGGATCAAATATGACCTAAATTGTTCTTCTAGGATGCTTGAGTATGATGGATTGAAGGACTCTTTGGGAGGCATGCGCCCTTGATAAACTATCCGCCTTGCAATGTTCTACCTCTGGCAGCATGAGTTAGGCATCCAATGACAAGAGAATGGTATTTCAAGATTGGTGTTGACATTGTGTGTCACCTCCCATCTATCCTACACATCCAATCAAGGTTGTCACTGCAAAAGTATGGTAAGGTGCGTGGGGTCCCACTGTCTAATTAGGCTCAGGATTAACATAGCAGCCTCTTGTAACTGCAACTACATACTTTGGTGTGCAGAGAGTGATAGGAAGTGCCAGCTGAGTTTGGTTTGGAGAAAAAGGACGAGGAAGTGCCTTAGTGTATAATATGTCGCTCTTTTTATACAATACTATATAGCAGAGGGCCTTAAGTCGTATGGTCATGAAGGATCCTCTGATTTGTGTATCACAACACTTGAAAATTTTGTACGAAGTCTCCTTTCTTGTTCACCTCTCGCACTCCAAATTTATCTTTTGATGTTGTTGTATTGCTTTTATTAATGGTTTTTTCTTTTAAAATTTTTATTGCAACACTTTGCCTGTTTGTAAACTGAGGGTTTGGTAGTCTTGGCCTCTATATCTGTAACTTACCTAATGGCTTAGTGGTACATGTGGCATGTGTAGCTTTCCTAAAGCAACATATTGTTTCTTTCATTAGGAGAGTTATTCATTTGAGCTGTCTTTCTATGGATAGATGAACATCAGTAATTTACAATTCTTAAAGCTTCTATTGTTTACTTCTGATTAAGGAAGTTACTCAAGTGATTTTGTTTGTAGTGGGAAGATAGTCAAGTTAGGGAGTCCTGCTACAATTCTGTGAGAAGCTTGAAATCCTCCCTTGTTTTTACTGGATTTGCATAACTTTTGAGACGTGAGAATTTCAGTGGGGAATTAAAGAGTCAAGTGTCGCAAGAGGCTGAACCTTCTGGGATGGAAAGCCTGGAAGCTTTCCAAGGGAAGCAGGAGGCCCCTTTGTTTGAAAGCGCTGTCGACAAGGCTTGTGCGGATGACGGGAATCCGTCTTCGACAGATCCAGCTTCTGTTGGATACTCTGCAGAATGGAAGGAGCAAGAGCACTACCGTATACTGTCACAATTACAGCAACTAGCAGAGCAGCAACAAAAATTAAGCCAGGAGCTCACATGTCTAGGATACACCAACTTTGGAGATGCTACGACAAATTCTACATACCCTAGTTGTTCTGGTGTGCTGAATCAGACATATCCAGCAATGTCTGACTATTGCTACAATTGTCTTCCATATTATTGGAATGCTTACTATGGAACAACTCGGGAAAATGGTCCTCAATGTCAACATTGCACTTCTTCGTGTGAATCATGCCCAAACAGTTGTCAAGAAACTACTGGCAAACCTTCTGGGACATCGTGGTTCTCCTCTGGCTCTCAGAATCTGCCAGATACATCTACTTTGCCTGAAATGGTAAGGGATGCAATTGCAGAGGCTCTGAAAGCAACAGGTATCCATCTTAACTCCTCTGACATGCTGGTCTGGTACCTTCAACTCTTGTGCCATTTTTTGTTTAAATCTTGCTATTGATCTTGAGGGGAGGAAACCTTATGTTGTGTTTGATTTTGGACCTTCTTCATCAACAGAATCCCAACCTCATACGGAAAATTCCAATCCAAATCGAAATACCGGATTGTCAGATGTTGCAGTTGCCTGGTTTCTTGCTGGTTTTCACACGTCCAGGTGACATTCTTATCCATTAATTATAAAAATTATGACTATCCCAAAAGATATTTTTCATTATAGGGAAACTAGTTTGCTACCAAGGCACACGATTTTAAGGGTTGGGGAGGGGTTTGCAATACAATTTAACAAAACTGTGGTCTTTTCAGATGGGCTAGGTGTTGCCTCTGCATAGGTAGTTCCCATGCAGACCCAGTTCCTATACGTGAAGGGAGGGTTGTAAAAGGTTAGATGAACATGATGACTATCGAAGAATTAGCATTGGCTGTTTTTGTATATTGAGGGAATTATAAAAAAGGGGTCAGCTTAGTTGGAAAGTGAAACTTGAAAGTAGCCATGAAAATAAATAAGAAAAAAAGATGGAGGGTGATAGTGGGGGATAGATTGTTTTGAGGTAGTTGCAATGGGTTCACTTTCTAAATACACCAGAATATCAGTGCATCGTATATGAAGAGATTGGCAAAAGCACTTGGCATGTTAGGGGAAGGACTGGATATGTTTTATAAAACGATTAGCATATCAGCAATCACAAAGCTAATTGGATCATCCATCAAGGCTAGGTCAGACATTTTGCAAGGGGAGAATTCCTACAAAAAGGAGGGCAAAGAAGAGGGCAGTAGAGCAGATTGTAGTAATGAAGGAGAGAACCAAAGGTGGGAAGATTTATGGGGTATATAAAATCAGCAGGTGCTATTTTTTGGGGATGGAGAGGTTATAAGTAGTCTGCTGAGCTCTTTCTTTGGCAGAACAGCCTAATCTCTAGAAGGATGCTAGCTTTGGAGATTGAAGAGCTCGTTGTAATTTTTTTTTCTTTTAAGGTTTCTATATTCCGGTTTCGCTTGGCGCCATGTGGCTGCGATCTGCCAAGAAGTGAAGAATGCTCATTTGGAGATGAAGGTTGTCGAGTTGTGTTTTTTTCTTGTATACTAATGTTTCTTGTGTACCCTATTTCAGGTATTTGTCGCGGGGGGGGTGAAACAAAATAGGATGGCTGGGTTATATACAGAGATTGGATATTGTGACGTGGACAGATGATTGTGCTGTTTGAATATTAGAGTGGAATACTGATTTAAAAATCTAGTACAAGTCTGTACAATTTGCAGCTTGGAATGGTGCGTTTTGTCACCAGTTTCAAAATCTTTGCACAATCAC